>NC_090265.1:1381247717-1381547717 GCF_040414725.1 Anabrus simplex
TTGATTGATTGATTGATTGATTGATTGATTGATTGATTGATTGATTGATTGATTGATTGATTGATTGATGTGTGGCCTCGGGATAACAGGATCTAGACAGCACAATTCGCTGTCAAAAATTTGTCTATTTTGTATTGGCAATTGCAAAAAATCAGGAATTATTTTTGCTAATTGTAAGCACACTAAAAGCTGAAAACTCACTCAATGACTATCCGCCTCTCGTACCGTTCCTCTTATATCAAGCAGGCTCTATTAAACAGAGCGAATTCAAATGCATCGCTATCAAGACATATAAACTGTTAAACTAGATGTTCACATAAGTTTATTATTATTATTATTATTATTATTATTATTATTATTATTATTATTATTATTATTATTATTATTATTATTATTATTATTATTATTATATTCCAGCTCCTAGGCTGAATGGTCAGCATATTGGCCTTCGGTTAAGAGCATCCCGGGTTCGATTCCCGGCTGAGCCGAAGGTGTTTACTGCGCAAAGTTTAATCTTCTAGCTCGGGGACTGGCTGTTTGTGTTCGTCTTGGTACGCTTCTCTTCATCTAAATAGAACACACAACTCTAAAAACCACCACAAGAACACGCAATAGTGCATACATCCCTTGGCGTCAGGAAGAGCATACGGTCGTAAAACTGGGTGAAATACACATGAAATACCGATCCCAATAAACTGAGGATAATAAAGAATTATTATTATTATTATTATTATTATTATTATTATTATTATTATTATTATTATTATTATTATTATTATTATTATTATTATTATATTCCAGCTCCTAGGCTGAATGGTCAGCATATTGGCCTTCGGTTAAGAGCATCCCGGGTTCGATTCCCGGCTGAGCCGAAGGTGTTTACTGCGCAAAGTTTAATCTTCTAGCTCGGGGACTGGCTGTTTGTGTTCGTCTTGGTACGCTTCTCTTCATCTAAATAGAACACACAACTCTAAAAACCACCACAAGAACACGCAATAGTGCATACATCCCTTGGCGTCAGGAAGAGCATACGGTCGTAAAACTGGGTGAAATACACATGAAATACCGATCCCAATAAACTGAGGATAATAAAGAATTGTTTTTATTATTATTATTACTATTATTATTATTATTATTATTATTATTATTATTATTATTATTATTATTATTATTATTATTATTATTATTATTATTATTATTATTATTATTATTATTATTATTACGGAAATATCGTGGTGGACAGAGGTGTAAGAAGGTGCTGGCATGAATGGGTGGATAGAGAAAAGATCGATTTTTATTAAAAACTTTAAAATTAGTCATTTTATTTCTTGTCTTTTTTCTCTCTTTTCTTTCCAAATTTGAACTTTGCTAAGCAATAACAAATAAATCAAGTACAAAGTGAGATCGATAAACAAAGTTAGAATCTCCTAGAACAACTAGACAACATGATTCAACAACGTGAGCTTGAAGCTCCCCAGATACAAATTTAACAAGAGCACCACTGCTCCTTTCAAATCCTCCTCAAGTAGACTGAGCTCCAAAATTTACCACAGTAGGGAGAGCGTCTTTGCTCCACACAATACTCTCTAGGAGACTATTCTCCAAATTTTTACTAGTTCAGGCCTCTTAAAGGCACAACCTACATTTAACAAAAACCAATAGTAGACACTGTCTTATTTGCTCAACAGTCGAAATTACATAGAAAAATAGAATGAAAACAGCGAATTTTAACAGGATTAATAAGTGCCCATTCTACCCGGCCGTGGTTAAAAAATGAAAAGATTAAAGTTACTGGCCAAAAATCAAAATGTTAGGAGGCGAACTCTTGCACTCCTTTGGAATTCACTAGAACATCATTTAAACACTATGTGGGCTTATGGCCCGAAGTTGCAGAGGCTAAGCCTATACTACAGAGGTGACTAATGGAGGGAAAATTTTAATTTACAAAATTAAGAGGTAGATTTTAAAGGTTACAAAATCATAGTCACCTCAATATCAAGATGAGAGGGAACACAAGAGGGTTCTCACTCTTTATTCTCTAAGTTCGTTTAAGGGGAGTACGTGCCTCAATTTTTGCAAAAATTTGCGAATTTCATTTTAATGTGTTTTAGTATTCTTTGGTATGTGTACAATAGAGCAGCGTTTTTTATTTCAGTGAAATCGCGTTACAAATGCCCATAATTTGGATATTCCATGGCCCTTCCCATTTACAAATGCCACGCCCTCTTCTGACTGTAGGCTGGGTTTTACTTTTTGATAACTTTCTAGTTCTAGGAAATAAAAGTCCAGTAGTGAACCGCATAGACTATGTTGGAGCTTCTCATCAGTCGAAATCGTATGAAGAAAAGTTGCCTACAGCAACAGAAATATCCAAAATAGCACAAACGGCATCAGTACCGAAACTTGCCCAAGATTAGTCAGAAAAAGAGAACAAACTAACATGAAGTTTTCCAAGACATAATTATAACGTATGACGTACAAATAATATCTAGGATCTGAATACGTTTAATCCACCTTCATAATTTTTTACAGATACTCTCTTTAATCCAACTTCAAGTTATAGCAATATTAGGCTAGATTTTTCTTCAAAGTTTTTATGTTAGCTTATTATTTCGGGTTACTGAGTGGCTTGTCGTGGTTCTTGGTGCACGTATAATAAAAACAAGGAAACCTACAAACACCATGGACTTCCATGAGGAGTGATGCTTCTGATTAAGCCCATTTATAAGGATCTTGCCCATCCTGATTTATTGAAGAAATGTTTGCATGAGAAACCCCAAAATATAAACGAGTCTTTTAACAGTCTTCTTTGGAGCCGTGTAGCGGTACCTAAAAATATTTTTGTTGGATATAAAACCTTAAAATTAGGAGTACATGATGCTGCTTTATCATTTAATATGGGAAATTCAGGCAGAATTGAAGTTCTAGAACAGCTGGGGATCCAACCAGGATGGAATTCGCTCAGTGCGTTTCAAGCTTTTGATGTTCGTCGGACCAAAAAGGAGGATAAAAAGCTGTTTATAGTGGAAGCCAAGATAAGTAAGTCAATGAGAGCAATGAAAAGGAGTCTGGAGGACAAGTAGGATGTGGAATATGCAGCAGGAGGGTTCTAGACTACATCTCAACTAAGATTTATATAAGTTAAACTTTAAAGTTAATTTTCTCTGCTTTTTTTTTTTTTTCTTATATAGGTTCGCTCAGTCAAAAAACTATAAAAGGTGGAAATCTGAAATAATTATCAGTGATACTTCCACATCTTATGTCTGTAAAGCTACCAGGTTATTTTTGATATGTTAATATATGAGACCAGAAAAAATTATTGCTCAAATTTTTCATGAACATTTTTCTAAATTTGGAAAAAAAATCCCCATAAAATAACTATGCATCTAATCCTAAAACTAAGGACAGCAATGTAAAGAACAAAGTTCCTACAATAACACTATGAAGTTTCAAATCTGTAGGACAAAGGATCTTTTACCTGAGCGTACCTAAATATGGAGAAATTACCATTGTCAGCATAGGCAGTACGTACTCCCCTTAAGTTCTTTATACTAAGTTTTAGGATTTACATTGAGAAATGGAAGTTACATTACGAAAGAAATTTGAAACCTTCCCCTCGAACTATCTTTCTAAACCTATTACATGGTTAAACGTAGCCTGCCATTACCTTGAGCTGGTGGACCTCCCGAAGATGGACGAGGGAGCCCTTCCCCTGCCTCCGCTACGAACACACTCTAAACTTCTTGACTGGAGTGATCGAAAGACAACATGGCCCGAACGGTCCCAGCTTTTATAGCGGAGAGGAAGGTTCCATATTTCTCTGGGGCGAAACCCTGGCACACCCCCAATTTTCATTGGACAATCAAATAAATATCAAACATTCTGATTGGTTACATAAATAAATGTACAAAATTTCCTATTGGTTACAATTTTAAGCTGGTGGGAAGAGACAGAAGTACTGATAACCTGAGAACACCAGAAACAAACTATAAACAGCTCAGTCTAGGAAACTTTAACACAAAAAAATCTTTGAAAATTAATTGTTCATCCTCAGCCCAGAGGGCGCACATAAGTTGATAGCAGCGACATCTGTCGATGAATGTTCAAACTTCTTCTATCACATAGTTTGAAGTACAAGTCACAGGTGGCCTTCTAAAAGGCGCTTAATTTGAATTACACGGAGCGGGTGTACCTCTGTAGTAGTAGTAGTAGTAGTAGTAGTAGTAGTAGTAGTAGTAGTAGTAGTAGTAGTAGTAGTAGTAGTAGTATTGTACTGGAGGTACACCTTCTCCGTGTATTTGAACTGAGTGCCTTTTAGAAGGCCATCTGTGATGTAAACCCTGAATTGTGTATTGGAAGAAGTTTGGAACTTTAATCTTCAGATGTCTCTACTGTCGACTTATGTGTCTCCTCTGGTGGGAGGACGGACAATTAACTGTCAAAGGAATTTTGTATTTTCTAGATTTGTAAAACTGAAGTGTTTACACTTCCTTCTTTCTCAAATTATTAGCCAATCAGAAATGTTGGCATATTATATTTTGTAGCCAATCAAAATTGGGAAGTGTACAGGCCATCGGCCTAGAGAGTTCTGGAACTTTCCCCTCTGCTATAAAAGCTGGGAGCTTTCCGGCCATGTTGTCTTCTTCACCGCTCCAGTCTAGAGTGCATACAATTAGTGGAGGCAGGGAAAAGCCTTATCCGTCGTCGGAAGGCCCACCAGCTCAAGGCAATGGCAGACATC
Source organism: Anabrus simplex (assembly GCF_040414725.1). Lineage (NCBI taxonomy): Eukaryota > Metazoa > Arthropoda > Insecta > Orthoptera > Tettigoniidae > Anabrus > Anabrus simplex. Next base: position 1,381,252,459 of record NC_090265.1, read on the forward strand.
TTTTAAATATGTGATAGCTCCAGATAGCTGACTCTAGTGGAAGGTTTCAAAATTATTTCTTAGTATAAATTTCCAAAATTTAATATCATCGTTTAAATGTAAAATTTCAAGCAAGTCTAAGGACTCTATTCAAATCCCTGCTCGGAAATATGTAACTTAGAGAATAAAGAGTGTTCACCCTCTTTTAATTGCCATTCAACTTGGTATGCGGGTGACTATTATTTTCTAAAACTTTAAATTTTAACTCTATTTTGGAACTTAACATTTTCGCCATCTAGTCACCCTCTGCAGTATAGGCTTAGCCTCTGTAACTTCGGGCCATAAGCCCATGTAGGATCTTAAGTGTTTTTCAAAGTGTATTTCAAAAGGAGTGCAAGTGTTTCGCCTCTTAGCATTTTGTTTATGGCTGATATCTTAAGCCTTTTCTTTTGACCACGAAGGCTGTTTAGAATGGGTAATTACTGCCTCTGTTTAAAGTGTCATTAATTATTGATGAGTGTGTAATAGACTTTCGAGCTGAAAGGACAGTGAAAACTGTTGTCAAGGTTGGTCTAGTGTAAAATTTAGATAAGAAAATTGTGCCTTTGAGAGGCTGGATGGTAGTAAATTCTGGAGCTCAGTCTCCTAAAGCAAATGTGCTCTTTCAAATAGTGTAACCTTAGAGCTACAAAACTCATCTCTTTGAAATAATTGTGTCAACAATTTTCTCTATGGTACCTGATTGTTTAAGGACTTTAAATCCCTATTGTTATAAGATCTGACGAGCTCATTGTAATTCTACTTAACTGTTTTTGTTGTTGTTTACCAAAGTTTAAAGTCTAGGGTAAAAAAGGGAAAGAAATAACATTTCAAATTTTAGTGTTTTTAATTATGCTCTCATCTTTTCTCTGTCCACCCATTCTAGCCCGAACCTTCTTACACCTCGGCAACCTACCAAAACATGGTAACAATTATTATTATTATTATTATTATTATTATTATTATTATTATTATTATTATTTGATTGGAAAAAGTTCCTTCAGGGAGGTCGCGAAGTATTACTTTTTCTTTTTCTTTTTCTTTTTCTTTTTCTTTTTTTACGTTTTGATGGTCGTGGAACTACAACATTTTGAGAAAACGCTGCTCAAAGGAACATTTCTCAAGATTTGTTAACACTGCTATACCACACTACTTCAAAGCTCAAGTTGGCAGATTCGATCCTGGCTCACTCCGGTAGTATTTGGAGGTGCTCAAATACGTCATGTCGGTAGATTTACCGGCATGTAAAAGAAATCCTTCGGGACAAAATTTTGGCACCTCGACGTCTCCGAAATGTAAAAGTAGTTGGTGAGAGGCAAAAAACAGTAGAAGTTTCAGTTTCTCTCAGAATACTTCGGTGACTGTTAAATATTCTGTAATATGACACTGATGAGTCGGAACTGAATCACATTTCCGTAATTGCTCCACCAGTATGTTTACATTTGTGAATGTTGTCACTTATCGAGGCCAAAGCAATAATTAATTACTTGCCATTTTGAGTTACGGTAGTGGGCACTAGTGGAACTGGAAAGAGAACAAGTCAAGTGTTCGTTACAAGGCCTTCATGGGAGTAACTTATATATACCGGTAACTGTGATGCAATTGCACTGTCCGGCTCCTTGGCGGAAAGATCAGGGTACTAGTCTTCGATTCAGATGGCCTCGGGTTCGATTTCTGGTTGGGCTGGTTTTAACTGCGTATGGTTAAATCACTTGGGGACTGCTGATTGTTTTCGTCTCATAATCTTCATGCACATACAACAAACAGCACAGGAACACGGAGTAGTGGAATACTTCCTTCTACATAGGGTTGACATTAGGAAGGGCATTCGGGCATCAAACTAGGCCAAATCTACATCGAGTACTGACCTCAGTAAATTGGGGGAAAACATTGCACTAACAAATGCGTTATATATATGGCTTAGATTGCAAAAAAAAATGTTTCACTTCGGTTGTCAAATTCAGTATCCATTTCTTTCTTCTTAGTTTGTTCAAATATCATGAACAATAGGGTAATTAATTATGAAACGAAGTGTTTATAATGAATCTTATTTCTGATTTCAGGTTCTTATGATTCAGAAGAAATCTAACAGTGAAACGGCGATGTTCGTCAAGGAACTCCGAATAGAGCAACATACCAGCTGCCGATGTGCTTGTCTGGTAAGTTGACAATATTTCTCGCTTCTGCTATGCACTCGGAGCCCACGAAGTGTATCCTGAAGAGAAGTAAAGAAAGAAATGTTCCCCTTTAGATGAAAGTTTATTAACATACTGGTAATCAACAGAAATTCTGCACTGCCTTGACCGTCCATTAGCGAGACGCTGTCGACTGAACTACAAGCTGCTCATCGGTATTTTGAAAGGCCTTTTCATATTGCCTATTGACGGAGTAAAAATTATGAATGAATAAATCTATGTAAATAAAAATGGATATGTGTGTGTGTATTTTCCAAGATAGCTCTGAAACACATGGAGCTATTTCAACCAAATTTGGTACATATAGTATGTCTTACTATCTGGAACAAATTTTCGGGGTAAGACACCTCTAGGGTGGGGGCCGCTTCCTTCCCACTCCTAGCCCATTCCTGTACCATCGTCGCCATAAGACCTATCTGTGTCGGTAAGACTTATAGCAACTTGTAAAAAAGGGCTGTTGTTGTTGTTGCCGACTATACTTTAAAGCAGGGCCTCTCAACCGCCCAAAATCTCACGCGTGCAGATAGAGGCGCAAGAGCTCCGTGCACTGTGCATCGCTGCCGCTCGGCATGCACCACGCGCATGCACCCTGAGAGGCCCTGCTTTAAAGTATAACGTTGCATTACCAAACAAATTTAATTTTAATGAACTCTCTTCTGATTTAATATTGATTACAACACCGAGTAGGTGTTTCCTCCATAATTTAGCCTTCCTTTTAGAACACCAGCATAATTTGTGAGCAGCAGTCATTCCGTCCTGTGATGCATAAGCAGTAAGCAAGTTAGAACCAAAAATTTGATCATCAATATCAGACAAATTGTCAAGTTTAGGAATTTCATCCCGAAACACACACATATAAATATTCAAATATTCAATATTCTTTTCCGTCCTACTAACTACTTTTGATGGCTTTCGTAGACGCTGAGGTGCCGGAATTTTGTCCCAGAAGAGCGCTTTTGCATGCCGATAGATTCACCGATACGATGCTGACGTAATTGAGCACCTTCAAATACCACCGGACCTGAGCCAGGATCGAACCTGTCACGTTGGGGTCAGAAGGTCAGCGCTTCAACCGTCGAAGCCACCCAGCCCGGTGGAAAAACATCCTGTGGGGCTTATACACCCCTAGCACCCGTAGAGAAGGGGGTGACATGTCAAAATAATCGAAAACGAACGATATTAGTGTCGAATCCATACTTTTCTGGGTCGCTGAGATTAACTGTGACTCTCTGGATGTTGTTTAAGTTGTTGGATTTTTTGTTTTGTTTACAAATTTGATTTACGTCGCACCGACACAGATAGGTCTTATAGTGACGATGGGATAGGAAAGGCCTAGGAGTGGAAAGGAAGCGGTTGTAGCCTTAATCAAGGTACAGCCCCAGCATTTTCCTGTTGTTAAAATGGGAAACAACGGAAAACCATCTTCAGAGCTGCCCGCAGTGAGGCTTGAACCCACTATCTCCGGGATGCAAGCTCACAGCTGTGCGCCCCTAACCGCATGGCCAACTCGCCCGTTGTGTAGTCATATTTAGCCTCCATCGGCATAGGTGGGTGGGGGTTAAAAGGGGGTGATAACAGAAAATGTCGAAAATGGCCGAGATTTGTGTGTAATCCACAGTTTTCGCAGTCGCTAGGCTGATTTGTGACAGTACTAATGGCATTTGGAATCGCGTTAATCGTATCGATAGCACAACGCGTAACTATGTACAGTTATATTTGGAGACAAAACATGACGGCCACAGTTCCTGGAAGCGAGCTGGAAGCCAGCAGTCAATCACACCCTGCACCCTGCTGAGTTAACGAGTTCTAAGTGATCCTTGTTAGGTGTGGTGAAGTTGCCAAACTACTTCCATCCATACTCTTTTCAGTCTTTACCCTTCCTTCGTGTAGAGTGCAATAGACGATTTGGCAACTCCGACTACAGTTGACGTAGTAAATCCTATAAGCCGCTAATAGACACCGGGCTGCCGCTGGAGAGTAGTGGTGTGAGGCGAGGTCGTCATGTTTTGTCCCCAAGTATATCACTTACTTATTTACCTCCAAGGATCAACTGATTCCCAGAGAATCTGGGCTGCCACAAGAACAGAGTTTAAACGTGAAATAAAATAACCTAAAACTTAAAATTAAGCATATAACGATAACTCTAAAACTACAAAAGAGTTCATAAAATATATCAATCAATATTACAATAAACAAATTTAGAAAAAAACACTTCACACATAATTAACAGGTAATAGCAATCCTAAAAGTAAGCATTTAAAAAATGAACTCGGACAGCGCCGAGTACTACAGCTAGTGTATTGCTAAAAATTGAAGATAATAATGATTAGCTGGCTCACTGCCTGTCGTACCCGTCCCTGTCGGGTTATTTTGATAAACCAGAATTTTTTTTTGTTACACTTCTACGCAGTCCAAGGATCAGGACACTTCACATCCCAGAGCGTTCCTTAACTTATAATGACGTCATAACGTCTCACTCCACAGCTCTGCATGCTCGGGAAGTTGGCGCAACGAAAATCGGCCTCTTAATACAGGTTCCCTCTGGCATACTATGAGTGAGAAGTTGTCCGCCTTTGTATCGTAACGGTTGGCACTATGTGCTGCCGTCCTCGGAGGCCCGGGTTCGATTCCCGGTACTGCCAGAGATTTACTCCTGAAAAGAGCTGCAACACCTCGAGATGAGGACACAAGTTTGCTAGTGATAAGTTGGATATTTTCTTATAGACAGGTAACTCAAGACTTTGGCTAAATGCCACAATGATAAATTTAGCGCAATGATGCAACCGCACCCGACGGCGGTCTCGTGTTTTTAACCTAAACATGTTCCTTTATTTACACTCAGTACATGTTTGTAAGGAAATACTCTAACGAGGGTGCATGCCGTGTATAGAAATTTGTGTGTGGTTGCAGGAATGTTGCGGACAATATAAATACCTAGCCCTCGAGCCAGGGGAAATAACCATTTGAGGTTAATCTCCTACCCGGCCGGGAATCGAACCCGGGCCCCTCTGCACCGAAGAGTCACTATTCATCCGAGGAGCCGGACACCATTGCGGTAGTACTGAGGTAATATACTGCTCACGAAAAACAAAGTATCAAACTTTTGGTCGGCTGTAATACTTCGTGTGCTTTTATTTTGCAGACGTAGATTATACAGAACCTAAACATGTTCCTTTATTTGTACAAAAAACCAAAAATGAACAAAATATACACACACGTTTACGCTTGATTGTCCCAAACAGACACAGTGGGCCAAAACCGAAAGTCACGGCTCTTGAATGCAAATGAAAACAAACTGAAACTTACACTTACCGGTAACACTTTTCAGAATTCAATGTTCCCAACTCTGGCTCGTAGCACAGCAGCACACCGGCTTGGCATGCTTCTGATAAGCCTCCAGATTGCATCCTGGGGGATGGCTCTCCATTCTTCCAATAATGCTGCTGTCAGCTCCTGGGGTGTGAGGGGTTGCTGTGGGTGATTCTGGATACGCCTACCAAGTTGATCCCACATATGTTCGATACAATTGAGGTCGGGGAAACATGCGGGCCCGTCCATTACTTGAATTCCAGCAGCTGCAAGGAAGTCCCAGAATGTGCACTGGCTCCATCATGCACTAATGTGAAATGTTGCCCCATATTGTCTGCGATGGGCAGTACATGGCTCTCCAGAACCTGCTGAATGTAATGCACGGCTGTCAAAAGCCCCTGAATGATTACGAGGTCACTTTTATGGCTGAAAGGAATTCCTCCCCAAACCATCGCTGATCCGCCACTGTAAGCGGATGTTTCCTGCACGTTCAAGGTAAATTTCGTTCTCCTTGACGTCGCCAGACTGGAATACGACCATCTGACCCAGAAAGCTGGAATCTGGATTCATCAGCAAAGAATACTGGAGTCCAGTGTCAGAGCTGCCAGTTGAAGTTCTGTTGTGCAAACCGCAGAAGGAATCTTTGGTGATGAGGAGTCAACCGGGCCACTTTAAACGGTCTCCCGGAATTGCGCTGACCTTCCCTTGGTCTATTGCGTACTGTCTGTGTGCTGATGACAGTCCAATGTGCATTAATTAGCTCACCTCGTAGGTTCCTGACTGTACTGCGGCGATTTCGGAGGGCCTATAAACGAAGAAATCGGTCCTCAGGTTGCGTTGTTTTCCGTTTTCTCCCTGAAACAAGTCAGCGTTTGACATTGTGTAGCTCTTGATATCGCTGACACAACCTGCAGATGACTACTTGAGACACTCCGAGCCGCTTTGCCACATAACGCTGAGTGCGTCCTTCCTGCAAAAGGGTTACTGCACGCTTGAACTGTTCTGATGGTAAATGCCTTCCCATGTCTTGTGTTCTAACCTGCCTGCGCTGCTTAGCAATAAGACAGCTCACACAGCACTGGCAGACCATGCCGCACGTCACGAACCACTCCTGTTTGAGGTGAGGCCACAAAGATAACTGCTAAGCAGTAGCGGCTGGTGCGATCTGAAGCTGGGTGTTGCACCAACATTTTCAGTGTCATATTTTTATTGCTTACAGAAGTATTAAGAAACTGTATTATCGTTAAGTAATGAGCTACATTCCTACTAAAACTGAAAATATATCTGGCAATTACAACCCAGGAAGTAAGAGGATAATTATACACTGTAACTACACTTACTTTTAATAATCATGTTATTGGCTTTACGTCCCACTAACGACTTTTTACGGTTTTCGGAGACGCCGAGGTGCCGGAGTTCTTTTACATGCCAGTAAATCGACTGACACAAGGCTAACGTATGTGAGCACCTTCAAATACCATCGGACTGAGCCAGGATCGAACCTCCCACGTTGGGGTCAGAAGGCTAGCGCCTCAACCGTGTGAGCCACTCAGCCTGGCACAGTTACTTTTGCCTCACTTGAATTGAAAATTTGCCGTCCTGTTTTTCAATTAAGCAAGATGTTGGTAATATTGCGGGTGGTCTCGTATGGCGTGGGAAATAAATTACCCAGCAAGTTGGCCGCGCGGTTAGGGTCGCGGAACTGTGAGCTTCCATTCGGGGGATAGTGGGTTCGAACACCACTGTCGGAAACCCTGAAGATGGCTTTCCGCTGTTTCCCATTTTCACACCAGGCAAATGCTGTGGCTGTGCCTTTATTAAAGCCACGGTCGCTTTCTTCCCACTCCTAGCCATTTGCTATTCCAACGTCGCCGTAAACCTATCTGCGTCAGTGAAACGTAAAGCAAAAATTGTAAATTAAAAAAAAGTGGAAATGAAATTACCTTTGCTAGAGGAGAGAAAGTACGAATGAAGTAATCTCCGCCGAGTGGCACAATCTAACGGGGACATCTGGGACTGTTTCTCGGTAGGGGACTTGCTAGTCTCGTGCAACTCCCTGAGACCGATACTGGCGAGCTTGCTACCTGATGCTATGCAGGCTTAGGCTCCTCCTTGCTGAAGTACATTGCACCGCACTGTCCTCTATGTCTAGGGAGTTGCCGTAGGAAAGCAAACCCCCTGACTTTGATTCGAAGCCAGCAGCGTTTATTGGTCCGTTACGAAGCATTAGTGCAGTGAACGACCAAATATGGTTGAGTTTAACATGTTTTCGAATATATGTTAGCTGTATTAAACTAAAACATCAGAAGAAAAGACGACAAATGAAGTGCAAAATTATTGGGAGTTGCGCAACACTGCAACAATACCACGCACCGCCCCTGCTGCTAAGACTGGAAGGTTATGTACTTGACTTCAATATTCCACCACATTAATGTCACCAAGGGATAAACAAACAACCCTGTAGAGCACCATGGATATGAAACAGCATGTATGTACTCTAGTTCATACCAAAGTTGTGACACGACTTTTTTTTTTCTTGTGAGCAATGTATAAACGTACTGAAACGTATGCTCAGGTTATATAATTAGTCATAAGCCCGTCTGGTGGTCATGATCGTTAACGCATTGTGCTGACACCGTGGTTAGCTAGCTCAAGTCCCGTTGATGTAAAAGAATTTCACCATGAGAATGTTGGCCATCAGGATAGGAGAGGAGGTGGTATACAATTATAATATCTAGTTTGCATACCAGAAGCCTGGATTCAATTCGAAACTTCTGCGCACTGTTCATATGGAGTGAAGACATATGACGCTATTGGTGGTGGTGGTGACGGTGGTTATTGTTTTAAGAGGAATTACAAGTGGGCAACAATTTTCAAACAATACTACTGATCAGAGGAAAAAGTAGAAGGGATCCGAAACTTAGAAAAGTGAAGGTATCGGCCAAAGAAAGACAAAGGCAACGAAGGGTATGAAAATGAAAGACTCCCTAGGCTTCAAAAACCGAATATCATCGGGGTCAGAAAAGAACAAGGGTTGACTATGGGAGATCAGATAGAATAAGTGAGGAGACTGGCACAATTAAGTAGAAGACTGGGCGAGTTGGCCGTGCGTGTAGAGGCGCGCGGCTGTGAGCTTGCATCCGGGAGATCGTGGGTTCGAATCCCACTGTCGGCAGCCCTGAAGATAGTTTTCCGTGGTTTCCCATTTTCATACCAGGCAAATGCTGGGGCTGTACCTTAATTAAGGCCACGGCCGCTTCCTTCCCATTCCTAGGCCTTTCCTATCCCATCGTCGCCATAAGACCTATCTGAGTCGGTGCGACGTAAAGCCCGTAGCAAAAAAAAAAAAAAAAAAAAAAGCAAAATTAAGTAGAAGCAATCCCGGAACTCAGCTAAAGGCCCTATGATCGCCATCCCACGCTCCCATGGTAAGGGACCGTAAGGCCCCTCTGTCGCCTTTTATAACAGGCAGGGGATGCCAAGGATGTTATTCAGCCTACCCCACCCACAGGGGGAGATGACGCTGTTGATGGTGATTTGTCCGTCGGACGGAGAGACTCATTGGTGTTATTCTCCCTACCTCATCATTATCATCATCATCATCATCATCATCACAACCGTCCGGCTCCATGGCTAAATGGTTAGCGTGCTGGTCTTTGGTCCAAGGGGTCCTGGTGTTGTATAACTCTAACTACCGAATAAGAGGGCTGCACGGCAACATCTCTTCGTGATCTCCCTTGGCCATCTCTCCCTTTCTTTTTCAACTAAAAATATTCCGTTGAAAGGCTTTTCATTTTATCCTGTAGTGGTTCGACTGTATATTAAGTTTAAATTAATTATATTATAGCTTGATAAGAGCCCCCGTGGCTCAGGCGGCAGCACGCCGGCTTCTCGCCACTGGATTCCGTGATTCAAATCCCGGTCACTCCATGTGAGATTTGTGCTGGACAAAGCGGAGGCGGGACAGATTTATCTCCGGGTACACCGGTTATCCCTGTCGTATTTCATTCCAGCAACACACTCCAATATCATTTCATTTCATCTGTCATTCATTAATAATTGACCCAGAGGAGTGCGAGAGGCTTCGGCAGCCAGCACCATTCCTATCCTCGCCGCTGGATGGGGGTTCATTCATTCATTCATTCATTCCATTCCTGACGCAGTCAAATAACTGGAAACAGGCTGTGGATTTTCATATTATAGCTTTATAAAACAACAATTACCACCATTACAAACATATCTCTTTTCAGTTGATAGTCTATCATTCTTCTTTCAATGTCATTTCACGGGGATGTAAGCAACGGAGTTAATGCTCTTAAACAGATTATCGACAAAACTTATTTTTCTCCTTAGATTGGGCTTTAAAGAACTAAGGAGGTTTACGAGTTATGAGACTGCAACGAGGACCTAATCTTCTTCTTCTTCTTTTCCCACACCTTGTGAGGTTACGGGTGTGACCTGTTCCACACATATAGATTTTGCCCTGTTTTATGGCCGGATACCCTTCCTGACGCCAACCCTATCTGGAGGAATGTAGTCACTATTGCGTGTTTCTGTGGAGGTTGGTAATGTGGTGGGTTGTTTGATTATGAAGAGGAGAGTGTTGATAAAAGCACAACTAGTCCCCGAGACAGAATAATTAAGCACACGCGATTAAAATCCCCGACCCAGGCGAGAATCGAACCAGGGACCCTCTGAACCGAAGGACTCAACGCTGACCGTTCAACCAAGGAGTCTGACAACGGGGACCTAAAATACTAGATTTAATTCCAGTCAAGCTAAGTTGGAGGCACTGAAGATGAATGAAGATAGAAACGTGACGCAGCAATTTCACAGTTAAACTTGAAATAAAAATAAACCCTGTAATTTTAATTTGTGTTGCTTTGAATAGCTTGTTTGAAACGGTGTTTGTTAAAATCCGGAGTCAGTGTTATTACAACCGACTATTCATCATATTGTTACACACCAATATCTGTTTGTCTCACTTTACAAGTATAAAATACTCCGGAACTAAGGAGGAAAAATGTCTTATTAAGTGGAGTTCTCTGAGTTTCGTCATAGACTTAGTGAACTGTGTTACATTGGAAGGTGTAAATCGTGACATCGAAAAGTAGAAGTCATCCCCCAAAGCCCGAAGTGTGTGGTAATCTCGAGGCCGTAGGTGACTCTTACATAGTTTCCTTTAACCTGTGCCAGCCTTATTTCATCCTTCCTACGCAATCTCCCTTGGACAAATCTCGTTCTTTAACGACTTCAATGGTATTAAATATGTGTCCTCTTAAATGCCAGCTTTATCTTCATCTTTATCTTTATCTACTTTAAAAGTAGGTTATTCGTCTATAATAATGTCATTCCACACCATTTCTCCACTGACAGCTTGGAACATACTGCTTAGTCGAGCTGTTCGTCTCCTTACTCCCAAGTCTTCCCAGCCCAAAGTTTGCAACATTTTCGTAACCCAGCACAAACCGTGCTGCTTTTCTTTGGATATTTCCCACTTCTCGTATCACATAATCCTAGTGTGGGTTCCATACACTGGAATCTTTCTCTAACTGGGGTCTTACTAGAAATATACGCCCTTTCCGTCACTATGAAGAGTTATGTTGGCTATCTTGTTATTAGGGTGGAAGATACATAACGCAGATTTGCTGCTAGTTGGTCCAATTCTCTGTTTCTTAGAGTAAATACTGTGCATAGAAAAGCAAGCTCTTTGCTTACACAAGTCTCCCTTTCTTTCAGGCTGCTATGCCATGTAGACAATGCTATGTTATCAACGTGGCATAATTTACTAGATTTCGTTGGAAGTAATTCAGATATACACAAATTGAAGAGAAGAAATCCATTACAAATACTTTTGGTAGCCTGTCACTCAGATATAATTTTTGAGTTAAAGTTGTTGATTGTGGTTTTTACCTTGGGGAGCTAATAGGTTTAAACCCCACTGTTGGCAGTCCTAAAGAGGGTTTTCCGTGGTTTGCAATTAATTAAGGCCACGGCCGCTCCCTTCCCAGTCCTAGCCCTTTTCTATCTCATTGTCGTCATAAGATCTATCTGTGTCGGTGCGACGTAAAACAAATTATTTTTAAAAATGTTTTGGGGAGCATGACAATAATATATCAGGTCCTAGAAAAACATTTGCAATCTGACAGATATGACAAATGTTTTACACTGGTTTTATTGAGAGACTTCAAGGAAACATAGAAAAGAGCATATCCTATAAAGTGGCTCAGTAATTGGGAGCAATTTAGCAAAGCCTTACTGGACTACTTAGATGATAAATCTTCGGAAACAGACAGAATGCACGAATTAATTTCGAGGGCTTCCTTATATTAAAGCGGAAAGTTTCTTTCAGAATGTCACTGAATTTCTTGTTAATCGATTTTATACGAATGTAACCACTGAAGCAATTATATCGAATAAAAAGATCTGTTTGATAAAAGGTTTTCTTGAGGATGAGGTACGTGAAATAGATTTGTGGATAGACGTAGATCATGGATGTGATACAAATATAGTATGAATATCGTTGGAAAAATCTTAGCGAGCAGATTATAAACATTAATCTTAAGGAAATTATAATCCAGAATTATGATGTTGTGCCATCTTTCCCTTGCTTTCTAAAACTCTTGAAACTAGAATTTTATAAATCACAGTGATAATGTAGTTTACTAAACTTCTTCAGGTAAAACTAATATAAACGAAGTATATTTTTATGCTGGTAGTGAACAAATATTTGTTTACTGTATTTCAATCGTTGCTCCTTTCATACATGGGTCTCTCTGTTGTTAAAGGAAGTTTATTGAATACTTACTTAATATTTCTAATTGGTTAATTATCTAATATTTCTTTGTTAGTTAAGTAATTGAGAGCATCTTAGCAAAACCGTATTGCATATTTTAACAATTTCAATAGCGACAAGAAAATTCTATATTAGAGCCATAGTGCTGGGTGGTGATGGTGGTAGTGGTTATTGTTTTAAGAGGAAGTACAACTGTGTAACTCTATTTTCTTAACACTAACCGCTAATGAAAATAGAAGTACGAACCTTCGGGAAATGAAGATGTCGTTGAAAGAGACCTGCCACAAAATGTGTGAAATTGAAAGACCCCCTAGGCCTCGCAAAGCTAATACCATCTGGTTCAGAAGAAAACAAGCGCGGCCAAAGAAAGCCGAATAGGAAAGATGGAAGTGAGGATCCTAGCACAAGTAAGTGTAAGGAATGCTAGATTCAACCGGGGAACTCCTGGTCTCACCAACCCACGTTCCGAAGTTTACAGCTCTGAGAATTGCCCCTTTTATTCACCTCTTACTGAAGGCAGGGGATACTGTGGATGTATTCTACCTCCCCATCCACAGGGGGTGTACAGTACTGCTGGGAAATCTAAAATATGAAGATATAAGAACTATCAGCCCAGAGGCTGGTTGGATCCTCAAATAGCACCCCCCCACCTCAATAGGCGATGGTGGCGCCAAAATGAGGTGTACTAGGCAGGATTAGGATGGAGGTAGTTTGCCATTGCTTTCCTTCCTGGGCTAGAAAGTGCTACTGCAGCACGACTGACCATCATAACACTCACCGCACTAGTCATGCTCCGAAAGCCATTACTCAGCACCACCCATACCACAGCAGCTTCCATAATGTAACAGCTATGTATGAGATTGGGACTTCGGTGGAAACTACACTTTGCTCTGTCTTCTTGTCCCAAGAGACAGATGCTAAAGTATTACGTACATCAAGAAAGTGAAACAGGTGGATAAGAACTAGAAGTAACTAAAATATTAATTTCAATATATGAATCTGGTAGAAGCAGAAGTGGAGAAACATCCTTTATATATAATTTAATAGCACACAATTTGTGTATATAAAGCGATTACATGTCATTTAAACATAAGTCGCTTAAGCGCGGCCAGTATCCAGTATTCGGGAGATAGTAGGTTCGAGCCCCACTGTCGACAGCCCTGAAAATGGTTTTCCGTGGTTTCCCATTTTCACACCAAGCAAATGCTGGGGCTGTACCTTAATTAAGGCCACGGCCGCTTCCTTCCTACTCCTAGCCCTTCCCTGTCCCATCGTCGCCATAAGACCTGTCTGTGTCGGTGCGACGTAAAGCAAGTAGCAAAAAAAATAAAAATAAACATAAGTCAATTATAGGCCTATTTCTCTTAGAGCATTCCACGACATGGTAACGAGAACAAGTCAAATTACACAGAGTACACACACAACTCTCGTCCGGTTCATGAAAGATCCTGGTTTTGCAGAGTTTGTAGTAATATCCATGAATTGCCATAGAATTGATAAAATGTCGGAGGTCCTGGTTTGTATTGGTCCATGTTCTGTTCGTCATTGCTTCAGTCGTATAGAATTCGGGACAAATATCATTCCTTTTGGCCACTCTTTCGTCCAGGAGTTTCTTCCATTGGTCTGTATAAGGTAGAGCAAGCTTGAATCTCAAATCTTCAATTAGGAAAGGCTCCCTTGCGAGTTCATAAACCAGTCTTGATCTAGTGAATCTAGACACACACAGGGTTGTCTTTAAGAATCTGGCTTTGACTTTTTCTAGGATGTGTAGGTCATTCTTTGTTAGCTTATCCCAAATGATTTCCAGCCCATATGTTAAAATAGGGATTATTTTTGCGTCAAACAGGGTAATGGCCGTCTTGAGAGATAGTCTGTTTAGATTCTTGATGTCAAATATCGCTTTCATAGCTGCCGCAGCGCGTAGTCTAATATGAAGTCTAAAGGAGTTTGCTGTCGTCTGCATCGTCAAGCCCAGATATTTGAAACTGTTCACGTCGTTTAATGTTTCTGCTTTGTACGTCACTTTGTCACTTGAGGATGTTCGTCCACCCTTCCTGAAAATCATGTAGACAGTCTTTTCGATGTTTACCTGCAATTCATTTATATCTGCCCACTTCTCCAGTGCTCTTCCAATTAGTGTTGGTCTCTTAATTATCAACTATTAAATCTGCAGTTTTCTAGTTTCACTGAAGGCATCACATTCAAACAGTATACAGACCATAACACTGAACATGTGCAATTTTGGAACACTGCGACCCAAACCCCTCAAATTAAACAGCAATTTCTTGTCAGAGTTAAATTAGATAGACGCGTAAATTTTCACTTGACAAGAGTATTTCTTTTAAAACCAGTCCGATCTACATGGCGGTGGATACAGCCAATACATTCAAAGAATATATGAAAATTTCCATTAGGACTAGAGCTACTGGCATATATCTTTCGCTAGAAAGAGTGATGATACAGACACTGTACAAAATCAATTCAGCTGCTAGCATTTCGTATTTTCTAACGATGGGCAGCAGAGAGCCATGGGAATGTCACAACAGTATTACAATCTTAGATGTGTCAAGTTACATGCTGACTGTTCTAACAGCTTTAGCCACCGTTCCTGTACTTAAGTAGGCATACAGCTTTTTCACTGCAAGACTTGTATTCATAAGTTAAATTTTCAACAAATATTGAAGAAATCATCACTTCCTTTGTTCAGTGGTTAGCGTAGCAAGTTGCTATCTCAGCTTCGCAAAGATTTTTTTTTTTTTTTTTTTTGCAATTTGCTTTACGTCGCACCGACACAGATAGGTCTTATGGCGACGATGGGATAAGAATGGGAAGGAAATGGCCGTGGCCTTAATTAAGGTACAGCCCCAGCATTTTCCCGATGTGAAAATGGGAAACCACGGAAACCATCTTCAGGGCTGCCGACAGTGAGGTTCGAACCCATTATCTCCCGATTGCAAGCTCACAGCTGCGCGGCCCTAACCGCACGGCCAGCTCGCCCGGTACAAAGATTGCAAGACTGACTTTAGGCCTTACTCTTCCTTATGAAGACTACCAAGGTGAATTCTGATAAGGAAAAGACGCAGAATAGACACTTGGTATTAACGGTGATGAGATCCGTTGTGCAGATCAAACAACACCTCCACTGGTTCAATAGTCGACGGCCAATAAGCCAAGAGTCCATGGCACTGGAGTTTACTCACATGAGCACTTAAAAACAAAATCAAATCAGGATTCTTCAGCGACTGGGCATTTTCTTCTTTGTTCCACTTTTCTCATGCAAAACTAAAAACTTATCTTCAATTGCAATAGGATCGCTCGTGTAACGAAATGTAAACAGTTACAAATGTCTGCTATGTAAGGTTAGGATTGGAAGAAACAAGTTTTTTAGTTTAAACTGTAACTTTATACGAAACGCACATAAGATGAATCTGTGTCAGTATTGCAGCTCATCCCTAGATAGAAGTCAAGGAAAGTCAAGTGTTCCTTTTACAAGGCAGTCAGATGTGCATCTATTTAGCGTTGGATACAAGACAATACATTCAAAGAAAGTATGAAAACTTTCACCTGGCCTTGAGAGCCCACTGCATACTCATATCTCCCTCTAAGAAGAGTATGAAAACAAGGTACCCGAGTGAGTTGGCTACGCGGTACAGGTCATTAACTGTAAGCATGTATTCGGAAGATGACGGGTTAGAATCACACCGTCGGCAGGCTTGAAGATGATTTTCTGTGGTTTCCCATTTCCATTTACATTACCTGCTCAGTCGTTGGCCTTTTTCGTCCCAGTGTCAGCGAAGACATTTACGAGATAATGTAACGTTAACTCGCCAGAATACCATGAGAAGCACTAAGAAAGAATGAATCCAATCTGGTATTGCGGTATCCCCGTGGAACTCGGTTTAAAGACTAACTTCGAGTCAGCGTGAAAGTGGTCGCTCGTTTCACATACCCTATGCTGAAAAGACTTCTAGCTAACCGACACTAGATTATTGCTTAACTTCTAGAGGTTCTACTGTACAAGGGCCTGGGGCTCATAATGAATCAAATCTGATGACAATTTCGGAAAATGTTCACCTTGATACTTTTCAATGTTCATTTTTTCTTTACTTGTAATTTACGGTCAACGATTTCTGCGTAAATATTACTATATAACAGAATCGCCGTATCCCCCAAAAGTAGGACCCTTCAATGCTCTTGCCACCATTCTATAATAAATCCGCATCCAAATGCGACTGCAGTATATGTTGGATAAAGCAATGGGCAGTAGAGTGAGAACATTTGAACTGAGAACCAGCCGTACGAGGTTTCCCTTCGGCGAACGTGTCAGTTGCTCCCCGTGTGTTGACAGAGTTCAGTGGCGGTGATGAAACTATACAGACGTATCATGGACTATTTTAGAAAGTATGCTTCTTACCAACGTTTTAACTTAAATCATTTTGTAGCCCTTTGTGCAGAGCCATGAAAAATCCCTACTTGTTGTGAAGGATGCCTAAGGGTGTTTTTTTTTTTTTTTTTTTTTTTTTGAGAATTTCGCAAACGATGACCAATGCCATCTAATTTCTCTTCGGTGAGAATCCTACGATGTCTGTTTCTTTTCTTTGGCTGAACACTTCTCTTAGCCTGAAATGTATTATAAAGAGCATGGCTTGTTGTGCGATCTGGAGCTTTTACACCCGGAAATCTTTCTAGAAATCGTGTTTGAACTTCACATGCTGACGTGTTAACACATTGAACACACGTTGTGTAGTAGTAAATATATAGAGTATCACAGTACACTTCGTTATTTAATACACAGATTATAACAGAATACTCCCATCGCCTAGTTCCGGATCGCCTGAAACTGGAGAGAGAGAGAAATCGTTTATTATAATCCAAACTGTTTTTGATAAAGGCATGATTTTCCTTCTTACAGTATTAGTTTATCTACAGGGTCATCCGTTTAGGACGTCAGAAAAGTAAAACGCTATACACAAGAAACAATGCACATTTTTTGCTTGTTAACTGTACATACATATTAAGGAGAGTCTGGAGTTTGTCACAGCACATTAGCACTCAACATGTTCACCATCGCGCGTGCGGCACAAGCGATACCTCGAATCCATGTTGCGCCACGTAGCACGCAGCATTTCTGGAGTGATTTGCTGAAAGGCCGCTGTAATCTCCCTCCGTAGGTCAGCCAGATTCTGCGGTCTTCGTGCGTACACTGTCGACTTGACATAGCCCCATTAAAAAAAACACTAAAAAAACTGGACGGGTTAGGTCAGGGCTATTAGGAGGCCATGGGATAGATCCATATCACGCCGCCTTCCACCTGTGTGAGGCATCTACAATCCATTTTCCAAAAACATGTTGTACCATTTAACAATGTCCCGATGTGATGGGACATGCCTAACGTTGTACTGACGTCTGAAAGCTCGCTGGGTCTCCACTACGCACGAAAATTTGACATACCATACGACACACTGAGCGCGTTGTTGTGTAACGACCATCTTCACTCAACTCTCTATCAACAATGAACACTGGGCCCTGTTTCATAAAACATCTTTCACTAATATTATTAGTAAGAAACCAATATTATTAACTAATAATATTAGTATTATGTTTCAAAGAGATATTAGCTAATAATATTAGCAATTAGTTTATGAGTCAAAATTATTAGTAGATATTCCTAATAATATTAGTAAATTGTTTCATAGACAACATGACTAATAAAAGTTACTCATATTATTAGGATTATTTCCATGAGTGTATTTTGACTCATAATTCATATTATTAGTGAAACCAAAGTGAGTGGTATTTTAATATTTTGGCATAGAATCGTGAAGATCGTTAAAATGGTCGACTCAGATTCAAATAGTGATAAGGAACAAGTGTAGGTATTCACCGTTCAATAAACGTCACGTCAAAAAGAGCCTGTACTGGCATGAAACAAACATATGAATACAATGGGAGATTTAGGTTAGATTACAGAACGTTTCAGTATTTGCTTGATAGGATTGGTAATATAACGTTCCACTGCAAGGAATGAAGCATAACCTTAAAATAGCAGCTTCGCATTGCACTCCACTGGTTGGTAGTGATACACAGTATCATTGTGTTTCTCTAGTGCAGTTCTGCTCGGACACTCCAGGTATCCTTTAAAATCTTGGCTTATATCACCAGTAAACCAAGATGATGGTGGTGATGATTATTGTTTAAAGAGGAAGTAGGCAACAGCTAGGCAACCATCATCTATAATAACTAGGGCCCGGATATTTAGGTGGCATAAACCTTCACTTTAGGTTTTTTGAATTCTTAAAATAGGTTATTTTAGGTTTTTGCCTCCAGGCAGCAATATTTTTTGGTTTTCGTAGTTGTGTAAAATTTATATATGTACGTATTTCACAAAAGTTTACATTGTCATATTCATAAAAATACACAGAGAATACACTGTACTGTTTCCTTTGTAAGTTATTTTTTGGCATTGCAGTAAATAACAACGTACATACCCAAATTGTCAGGCGTAAATGATTTCCTGTTGTCACGTAACACATTCTTATATGACGAAAAAGTTCTTTCAACGGAACGTGACGTCATTGGAGAGTATTACATAGATGCTAATGCAGCAGGTTGGATGGGTAATTTTCCTGAATACTTTTCACCCTGTAATACTTAATTGATGACTTTCATATCTTCAAAACCAGGATTACGTCAAAGAATCTTCTGCAGCTTCGAAGA
This sequence comes from Anabrus simplex, assembly GCF_040414725.1. Taxonomy (NCBI): domain Eukaryota; kingdom Metazoa; phylum Arthropoda; class Insecta; order Orthoptera; family Tettigoniidae; genus Anabrus; species Anabrus simplex. The sequence goes on from NC_090265.1 coordinate 1,381,271,494, forward strand.
ACATGCCACTCCCAATGGCCCAGGTATTTCTCTTCTGGAAACATTTCCAATGATATCCAGGGAATCTTTGAGTGGCAAGGTTGCACCTTCCAACTGGAGAATAGCTTCTGGTATAAAACAAAAATGTGTCTTAATATATGCTAGGGAAGCGACGAGTGTCGGGCACTCGAGCGATTTCTTGGCCTTTGCGTTGCAGGAAGCTTCTGTTTCATCCAAGTCATTGACGACATTTTTAATATCTTCTAGGTGCTCAGCATAGTAAATAGCAGCAGACAGCCAAGTTCCCCAGCTGGAACTATACAGCAATTACGGTTAGAAAATATTTCAGGAAGCAGTCACCACACACTCTGCAGGCTGTACTCTCTATGGACGACTGGAGACGAAACTGTTTACGTTCCTCCTGACCTATCAGATGCATCAAGGAGCCACCAGATATCACATATGTAGTGGGAAGCATGGGATGTGCTGCATTTAACGGTCGTAACATGAACTACCACCGTCCTACTGCTTGTAATTGCGGTGGAAATAATTTTACAATGCAGGGAATATAACATTCTTTATTTGAAGAAGGTAAAACAGCTATTTAGGTTATTTTAGGTGTCAACCCCTCATTTAGGTTTTTTTAGGTGCAATGAAATTCACATATTCTGCTCCAGGAAGTGTGAAACGTACAAATATATCAAAATTTGTAAATTAAATAGCGAGGAAAAAAGTAGGTTAAAACCTAAAAATCCGGGCCCTAATAATAACACTAATCAGATAGAAAAATGGAAAGGATCCGACATTTTGAAAAATGAAGGTATTGGCCAAAGAAAGAGAAGGGCCACGAAGGGCGTGAAAATGAAAGACTCTCTCGGCCTGTCAGGGTCGGAAAAGAACAAGAAATGAACAAGGGAGGTCGGAAAGGTAGATCAAAATGAGCCTGGCACAAGTAAGTTGAAGCAATGGCAGGACTCATCTCAGTGCCCCATGTTCGCCAACCCACACTCCCAAGTTGAGAGCCCTGGGACCTCTTTTAGTCGCCTCTTGCGACAGATAAGGGATACCGTGGGTTATTCTACCGCCCCCACCAACAGGGGGTAGTAAACAAAGATTTTGCTAGTCTATCTCAACAGAGATTTTTAAGAACACATGAAATAAAAAAGTAAAAAGGAACAAGGAAGGTTATAGTGTTAAAAAGGCTGTGAATAGTTGACGCTTTAAATCAAACACTCTCCACAAAGAAATTTTCTTCTCTCACATTATTTTCACTTGTTTTATCCATTTTCATAATTATCAAAGTCACAACAACGAAAGTATCAAGTGAGCCTCTCAAACATGTGAATTAATAGTCGGGTTTAGTCAAGCATTAGCTTATTGCTAAGAACAAACCCAAACCAAGAACATATGCAACAGACCGATTCTAACCTCCATTTGTATCAGCTGACTAATGAAGTAATATTATTAGTGAAGATATTTTATTAGTCATGTGTAAATCTTTATGAAACAGAATTTGGTTAACTAATAATTATTTTTATGAGTTCTAATATTATTAGGTAATATTATTAGATAGTTTTATGAAACAGGGCCCTGAGCGCGCGCGCTAATTTGTACCGCCTCTGTACCTGACATCTGGTGATTGCACTATGAACTACACTGCTGCGTTGCTTCGTGGAAGTCATTGTTGCAAAGAGAATCATTGTTAACTCCCATCATTGTCACGTACATGACAGAAAATTAATAATATATTTGCTTTACGTCCCACTAACTACTCTTTTACAGTTTTCGGAGACGCCGAGGTGCCGAAATTTTGTCCCGCAGGAGTTCTTTTACGTGCCAGTAAATCTACCAACACGAGGCTGAGACAGAAAATTGCATAGATATATATGCCTTAACATAAAAGCTATAACGTTATACTTTTCTGACATCCCAAACGGATGACACTGTATTACTACATTAAACATTAAAGCCTTATCTACATATATAAAATAAGAGTTTTGTCTGTACATTGCTCAGAATTTGAAAAGAATGGTATTTCTGTATCGGTCATGTCCACAGTAACAAGAAAATGCATTTTTTTACTTTTCCGTAATGTCTGTCTGTCTGTCTGTCTGTCTGTCTGTCTGTCTGTCTGTCTGTCTGTCTGTCTGTCTGTCTGTCTGTCTGTCTGTCTGTCTGTCTGTCTGTCTGTCTGTATGTATGTATGTATGTATGTATGTATGTATGTATGTATGTATGTACGTACACGCATCACGAGAAAACGGCTGAAGAGAATTTAATGAAAATCGGAATGTAAAGTCGGGTGATGAACCGCTACAATCTAGGCTATAAATTATTTTAATCACGCTGAGTGAAATGGTAGTTTAGGGGAAGGCCTGAAATTTAATTGTCAAATATTTATATTATTAGTGATCGTGTCTTAAGGAAAATCGCTAGACAAAGATGGGAAATAAGTCGCTACAATATAGGCTATACACGCTGAGAAAAACGGTAGTTTAGGGGAAGGCCTAAAATTCCATTGTCAAATATTTATTTTATTAGTGGTCGTATCTTCACGAAAATTGGTATGCAAAGTCGGAGAATAAGTCGCTATAATCTAGGCTATCAATAATGTTATTCACACTGAATGAAATGGTAGTTTAGGGGAAGGCCTTAAATGTAATCTATGTATAAAATAAGTGTTTTGCCTGTACATTGCTCAGAATTTGAAAGGAATGGTATTTCTGTATCGGTCATGTCCACAGTAACAAGGAAATGCATTTTTTAATTTTCTGTAATTTCTGTCTGTCTGTCTGTATGTATGTATTGAACCCTTTAGGTCCACGCATCAATAGAAAACGGCTGAAGAGAATTTAATGAAAATCGGTATGTAATGTCGTTTATGAACCACTACAAGCTCGGCTATAAATTATTTTATTCACGCTGAGTGTAATGGTAGTTTAGGGGAAGGCCTGAAATGTAATTCTCAAATAAGTTATTTATGTTATTAGTGGTCGAATCGATAAATCTATATATATAAAATAAGAGTTTTGTCTGTACATTACTCAGAATTGGAAAAGAATGGTATTTCTGTATCGGTCATGTCCACAGTAACAACGAAATGCATTTTTTACTTTTCCGTAATGTCTGTCTGTCTGTCTGTCTGTCTGTCTGTCTGTCTGTCTGTCTGTCTGTCTGTCTGTCTGTCTGTCTGTCTGTCTGTCTGTCTGTCTGTCTGTACACGCATCACGATAAAACGGCTGAAGAGAATTTAATGAAAATCGGTATGTGATGTCGGGTGATGAACCACTGCAATCTAGGCTAGAAATTATTTTATTCACGCTGAGTGAAATGGTAGTTTAGGGGAAGGTCTGAAATGTAATTCTCAAATAATTTATTTATGTTATTAGTGGTCGTATCGATACTACATAACTAACATAACTTTAGTTATGTCGTAAGTTAGTAGTAGTTATGTAAGAAGTTATTTAATTTCCGATCACTTATGTCTTATACATTGTTACCGTACCACATATAATCGGAGATATTCATGAATTTGGATTTTTGTTACTAAGTCCAAATCAGCGCCGAGTCACGAGAAAATGGGTAAACAGAATTTAGTGAAAATCGGTATGTTAAGTCTGAGAATAAGGAACTACAGTCTACGATATAAATAATTTTGTAAGACACCCTAATATCACAGAGTCGAAAGAAAACTAATGTGAAGGCCTGCAATATAGAAAGCTCATTAACTTTATCAAAAATAACATTACATTGACCATTGTTTGTTGTGATGTGCTTTTTGTCTTCTGTTTCCTCTCATCCCCGATAGATAGGATTACTGCAGCGTACCGAGGTTTTTAAAAAATTTGCTTGACGTCGCACCGACACAGGTAGGTCTTATGGCGACGATGGGATAGGAAATGAATAGTGGTGTGAAGGAAGCGGCCTTGGCTTTAAGGTACAGCCTGGTGTGACTGGTGTGAACATGGGAAACCACGGAATACCATCTTTTTTTTTTTTGCTTAACGTCGCACCGACACAGATATGTCTTATGGCGACGATGGGATAGGAAAGGTCTAGGAAGTGGAAGGAAGCGGCCGTGGCTTTAATTAAGGTACAGTCCCGGCATTTGCCTGGTGTGAAAATGGGAAACCACGGAAAACCATCGTCAGGGCTGCCGACAGTGGGGCTCGAACCCACTATCTCCCGAATACCGTCTTCAGGGTTGCTGGCAGTGGGGTTCGAATCCACTATCTCCCGGATGCAAGCTCACAGCTGCGCGCCTCTAACCACACGGCCAACTCGCCTGGTCGTACCGACTGTAACAGCCTGCCTGTATATTGGTGGGAAGTAGCTGGGGGTGTAAGATAACTTTCTTCTTCAGCATGCCATTCCTCTGGTTCATACATTTTCTGATATATCTGGTATGTAACACACTGGTTCATCATAGTATTCGAGCTATAGAATCCCTACTCTGAGCCACTGATTGGAATGAGTAGTGTGCATATTTAAGGGAATAATGACAAAGGAGTGTTCACGGCAGTCTGCGACCTGGTTATTCCAGCTCTGGAACTTTGGACTCTTATATCGGCACCGTAGTACTGTTCGTTGAAAGTGAGAAAGTGTGCGGGTTTTTTTTTTTTTTTCATTTGATCGAGTATTTTATATGATAACATTCCTTTCAATCACTACAATCCTACTGACGTTTTTGTAATGACCTATGTTGAATTCAGTTAGGAAAACCACCAAGTCAGTCTTTCTGAGAATCCCGTAGCGAAGCACGGGTATACCAGCTAGTATATATATATATATATAGGTCTTATGGCGACGATGGGACATGAAAGGCCTAGGAATGGGAAGGAAGCGACCGTGGCCTTAATTAAGGTACAGCCCCAGCATTTGCCTGGTGTGAAAATGGGAAACCACGGAAAACCATCTTCAGGGCTGCCGACAGTGGGGTTCGAAACCACTATCTCCCGGATGCGAGCTCACAGCTGTGCGCTCCTAACCACACGGCCAACTCGCCCGGTCTATTAAATATTTACATCCAATCTCTAAAGTGTATTTTTTCTATTTTCTATTTATTTTTGTCCTAGATTTTAACAGTGTTATAAAGTCTAGGACAGTGATGTCGAACCTATGACACGCTGTGTCACCTAGTGGTACGACTTCTGTGGCACGCTGCTAGCTAGCAACATAGAATATTTTAACGTTACGCTTTAATAAACAAGTACGTCACAATTAACTCTATGGTCATCATTTTTACAAATGTAATTAGGTTAAAGCAAAAATATATATCTTATTCTTAAAATTGACCTGTTTTTAAAATCCAATTTTTAGTGATATTTGCAAAATAAAATCATGAAACATTCAGTCGAATGGATTTTTATGTAATGCAATCTAATACCTGATTGAAGTCAAATGAGTGGGTTTCATGATGATTTTAAGGAAAATAACCGATGGCACACTAGGCAATAGAAAGTAATAAACAAGATCATAATTGACATGCTAGTCTGAAAAGGTTTGCCATGCCTGGTCTAGGACATGATGTTCCTTACCGTTCATAGGTTGAATTAGTACAAGTACCAGTATGTATGTTACAAATCTGTACAGAGCTATCATCCAATAATACACAGATCAACAGATAACTCACAAACGAGTCTTCCGTTAGGTACTCACTCACTCACTCACTCGCTATATGTCTTTTCACGAGAGTTTAATACTGATGTAAACATGGTATGTCCGCGCCTCCGCCAAAGAAAGAGTTGTAATTCGCTGAGCGTGTAGTATCGACCTCCACCCCGTCAACGTCTCGTGTTCGGACGTACATGGTTGCGCATCACATACGACAACAGTGCGAAGATCTGAACTTCTGAATAAACGACTAAACCTGGATTCTGTTCACTTAGTTTGTTGAACACATTTACAATGCACTGCCTATGGTCACTTCTGATCGGTTTTCCTCTTTTGTGCTTCACTACACGCGATGGTCCTACCTCTTGCTCCATTTCTCTCACTATGAATACTGACACTGACTGCTGCTGCAAGATGCAACACCTTATCTCCACGCTGTTACAGCTTGCGACTTTCCCTCACTATATAAGAGAAGACTTCCTGTATTACACCACGCCTTGTGCCTTAATTTTTCATTATTTAATCACTATTTTACATTTAAAAAACATATACTGTACATACTGGTATATATGACAACCATATTTTAATTTGATTGCGTACTCTTTGAAATTCTCTAAATGTAATCAAATAAAATAAAATAAAATTAATGCCACGTACTACTTTTCTTCGAGCTCGCATACAGTCGAGTGAGTGCGACAGTTGCTTCTCCAATCAACTACGTCTGTGTCCACGTGCAAAGGCAAGGTCCTCCGCCTATTTGTTTACATCAGGATTAAACTTCCGTGAAAAGACATATAACAAGCTTTCCTTGCATCCAAGGCCAGGACAGATGGACGCGCTCCTCTCGTGCATTGAACTCGGCAGCGTCTGTCGCACTCGCCTATAGAAAAATACCATGCGGCTGGTTCTTAGTTAAAATGCTCTCTCTGTCTTCAATGTTATATTTAATTATATTCCGACTAGATAGAAAATTAGAATACATTTGAAAACCGTCGAGTGGCCGAGTGGAGTAGCCACGAGTGTCAACGCGCGACGGCGGTGGCACCAAACTCTGCATTCGGGAGACGCGTGGGTTCGAACCTCACCGTCGGCTGTCCTGAGAATGGTTTTCTGTAGTTTCGCATTGTCACTTCCAGGTAAATGGCGGGATAGCTCCTATTTATAGGCCACAACCGATTCCTTCCACATCCTTGCCCAGTTTCATTCACCATCATTCATTTCATCGTCATTAGCTCCTCAACTGATGTTGGCGTCAGGAAGGGCATCCGACCGTAAAACATATCATATAAATTAATCTCACCTCATCTCCAACCCCGTCTCATGAAACGGAACTACGGAGCAGACATGCATGAAAACTACCTAGTGCTTGAAAAGCAAAATCATAGATTATTTTTTTAAAGCTACTTCCCTCACTGCCATAATGTCCGAAGTAAGAATAAAACTACCTTATGAGATGGCCGCGCGGTTTGGTTCACGTAGCTATGAGTTTACATTCGGGAGATAATAGGTTTCAACGCCACCGTCGATAGCTATGAAGATGATTTTACCGAGTTCGATAGCTGCAGTCGCTTAAGTGCGGCCAGTATCCATTATTCGGGAGATAGTGGGTTCGAACCCCACTGTCGGCAGCCCTGAAGATGGTTTTCCGTGGTTTCCCCTTTCCACACCAGGCAAATGCTGTATCTTAATTAAGGCCACAGCCGCTTCCTTCCCACTCCTAGCCCTTTCCTGTCCCATCGTCGCCATAAGACCTATCTCTGTCGGTGCGACGTAAAGCAACTCGCAAAAAAAAAAAAAAAGAAGATGATTTTCCGAGGTTTCCAAACAACTTAAAACCAAGACCGTTACTTCCCCAATCCCCTTTTCCATCCAAGCAGAAAATAAAATAAACAGGTTCTTTGCTCCTCCGTAAGTACAATTTTACAACTAATGAAACCTATATCCTTCCAATAAAAGTACACAGCATTCGAAAATTCCTGCCTTACGCGACACGATTTCAACTTTACTGTCACCCCTGATCATCTGTAAACTAGTATTCACACTTGTTAGAAGAGAGTAAAATGACTCGTCAAGATCAAACTGTGTGAAGTTGCTGTCTTTGCAGATGGTGAATGCGAGTTCTTGTGGCCCACTACAAGAATTCAACGAGAACAACTGCAGCTGTAAGTGCAGGAATGACGAAGCTAAGAAATACTGCTTTCACCCCAGATCGTGGAACCCAGTCGAGTGCAGATGCCAGTGCCCCTTATCTCTGGGCTGTACAAGCGGACGAGTGTACGACGAACAAACCTGCAAGTAAGTAAAAAGAAGAATAATAATAATGCTATTTGCTTTACGTCCCACTAACTACTTTTTAAGGTTTTCGGAGACGCCGAGGTGCCGGAATTTAGTCCCGCAGGAGTTCTTTACGTGCCAGTACATCTATCGACACGAGGCGACGTATTTGAGCACCTTCAAATACCACCGGACTGAGCCAGGATCGAACCTGCTAAGTTAGGGTCAGAAGGCCAGCGCCTCAACCGTCTCAGCCACTCAGCCCGGCTAAGTAAAAAGAAGGTACTCCCATAAAACAGCATCATGCAATTGTTAATGAAAGAGAAATTCGCATGATTTCCAGATGCACATTTTTGTTATATAAGGCAGATTTCGTCCAAATCATTATGCCCATTGTCATTTAAAGCCATTTCTACCTAAAGTTTGTTTTGCCACTCGGCATAATCGGTCGTGTACTGCCTGGAAGACTGCAACTGAAGTTGTAGGAATGATACAGCACTGCTTTCACCTCAAAATTGTGGAACCCAGGTTTATAGTATCCCTGTACAGTTTACTAGCCAGATAGAAATTCAAGATCGATATTGTTCTTCCCCACGTTAGAATGAACACTTGCTTAGCAATTCTACTAAATCAAAGAGTGTGGTGTGACGTAACAGTTTTCACCCTTGTATTACAATTAGACTGGGAATTAGTTCACAATTAACATGTTTCAGAAATAAACAAGCAGTCAGGCATCATAGCAAAGCAAATTAATCTCTCTACAGACCATGAAGTCCCCTGGAGGAGTCAAGGCTTGGCTTCCACTATCCGTAAGCTTGGCACTAAGAGGGATGGAATGGTAACTCTTTGCTCGGCCACCTTTACCCGCAGAAAATAACATGGTACTCATTTCTGGTGCAGGCTGAGTGAACTTCACGGCCAGGTGCCACTTAGGAAGCGGAAATCTCGTTTCTTAACCGCGACAAATTTTACAAATATCTATTTGCAAGAACATAATCCATCGCTCCTCCCAAAAGTGGACAAGTGTAACCAACATAGCATCCATTTATAGGCATTTTAAACAGTTTAAGTATTAGTTTAAATAGGCCTAATTTGTCTTGCTTTCCTTTTTTTTTTTTTTTTTTTGCTAGTTGTTTTACGTCGCACCGACACAGATAGGTCTTATGGCGACGATGGGATAGGAAAGGCCTAGGAGTTGGAAGGAAGCGGCCGTGGCCTTAATTAAGGTACAGCCCCAGCATTTGCCTAGTGTGAAAATGGGAAACCTTCTTCAGTTATCAAGAAAAAAGCGTTTTCTGCTGAATGCCCTGCATTTGAAAATATAATTATAATATATCATCTACCGAGCTCGATAGCTGCAGTCGCTTAAGTGCGGCCAGTATCCAGTATTCGGGAGATAGTAGGTTCGAACCCCACTGTCGGCAGCCCTGAAAATGGTTTTCCGTGGTTTCCCATTTTCACACCAGGCAAATGCTGGGGATGTACCTTAATTAAGGCCACGGCCGCTTCCTTCCCACTCCTAGCCCTTTCCTGTCCCATCGTCGCCGTAAGACCTGTCTGTGTCGGTGCGACGTAAAACAACTAGCAATATATATATATCATCTTCTGGTGTATATTATGCTCACGACATTGCTCGAATATCATGTTGCTTTCTTGAATGAAATCCTGACTATAAAACATGTTAGGGTTTTTCCTCAAAATATAGCTGATATAACTATTCTCAAATTATATAGGTAGCCTGCATTATATTACACTATTCTAATATGGGTTTGATTCGCTGAATAATTCGAGAGATGTCCTCCAGTAGTTATGGACCGTCTTGGAAGAAGGTATTGCTGAACTTAAGTATTGCTCCAACGAGACTGAACGGATACACTGTAAGTGTGTTAAGTATCATACCGCTGCAACAGACCGTAAAACATTTTGTGCTTTCTCACCCGTAGTTGACAGCGGTGACGGGACTAAAACATGAAATACTGTAATCTGCCGTCCTTGCCATACACTTGTTATTACACAACGTTCTAGTAGAAGTATACTTGGTCAATCTCTCACACACACACACACACACACACACACACACACACACACACACACACACAGAAGCGAGTGATCGTATCTTATTATCCTTCTAAACACTTTCCGACGCGCATAAGCTATTCTTTTTCACAGTATAAAGTATGTTTAAATTAGTGAGGATGTTTCTAGTCTGGTGCAAACCTTGTAAAGCAGACCCTCCGACGAGGGTAGGCGACATCTGCCGTGTATAGAATACTGCGTATTATTGTAGTGGAGGATAGTTTTGTACGTGGTGCTTGATTTGCAGGAATGTACAAACAGTAAAAACACCCAGTTCCCGGGCCAGTAGAATTATCCGTTTAAAATCTCCAACCCGTCCGGTAATCGAACCTGGTTCCCTCTGCACCGAAGAATACTACGCTGACCGTTCAGCCAAAGAGCCGGATAGTATAATGTACTGAAAATAGGTAAAACACTACGGATTCCGTAATGTAAAAGAACGTTTTATATTCGACAGAAGGGACACAGCAGTTCAGGAAGATTTGTTATAAATTGGTTAAGGCAGGAGTTCTCAACTTTCTACTAATGCGGCTCCCCTTAGCTGTCAAAATCTTCACGTACTTCCACTGTCGAAAGTAAGTAAACTCGTTTACTCGTATTCCTCGAGGTGGCGCAGCTCTTTTCAGGAACACCCCCATTGAAGGTGAACTGTTTGTACCGTTTTAATTACACCATCCCTTCTTCTTCTTCTCCTTAATCTGCTTACCCTCCAGGTTTGGTTTTTCCCTCGGACTCAGCGAGGGATTCCATCTCTACCGCCTCAAGGGCAGTGTCCTGGAGCGTGAGACATTGGGTCGGAGGACACAACTGGGGAGAATGACCAATACCTCGCCCCAGGCAGCCTCACCTGCTATGCTGAACAGGGTACTTGCGGGGGGATGGGAAGATTGGAAGGGATGGACAAGGAAGAGGGAAGGAAGCGGCCGTGGCCTTAAGTTAGGTACCATCGCCGCATTTGCCTGGAGAAGAAGTGGGAAACCACGGAAAACCACTTCCAGGATGGCTGAGGTGGGAATCGAACCCACCTCTACTCAGTTGACCTCCCGAGGCTGAGTGGACCTAGTTCCAGCCCTCGTACCACTTTTCAAATTTCGTGGCAGAGCCGGGAATCGAAACCGGACCTCCGGGGGTGGCAGCTAATCACACTAACAACTACACCACAGAGGCGGGCATCATCCCTCCTTCCGTTATTAAATTTCTGACAGCTCAAGGAATCGACTCTATAGCGCAACGGTAAGCAGTATTAGCTGCCGTCCTCGATGCGCTGCTAAAAGTGAAATGTGTTCCTGAAAGATGGACCGTCATAAAAATCGTCTCATCCATACAAGATGAATCAAAAGGTTAAGTAGCCCATTGAGCAGCTTTCGAATAGAAACGTATTGTTACGAATAAAAGGCCGTGGGTTTTAATACTCTTATTTATTTCAGAATGATTCAATAAACCTACACACATAATTTTATTCAACCATGAATGGCCACACTTACTAACTGCAGTCTATTTACAAGTCCTCGTTCTTTAGAAAATCATAGGCCTATTACTAAAAATAGATAAGGAAAATTAATCAATCCATGAGACAATTATGAGCCTCCGTGGCTCAAGCGACAGCGCGTGGTTCAAATCCCGGTCACTCGATGTGAGATTTGTGCTGGACAAAGCGGAGGCGGGACAGGTTTTTCTCCGGGTACTCCGGTTTCCCCTGTCATATTTCATTCCAGCAACACTCTCCAATATCATTTCATTTCATCTGTCAGTCATTAATCATTGCCCTAGAGGAGTGCGACAGGCTTCGGCAGCCGGCACAATTCCTATTCTCGCCGCTAGATGGGGCTTCATTCATTCCGTTCCTGACCCGGTCGAATGACTGGAAACAGGCTGTGGATTTTCATGAGACAATTATTGGTTAAATGTTATGATACAGTAACTAGCCGCCGCTGACTGGATTCCAACACACTGCTCACCCATCCGCTCTCTCTGTTCCTCACGAGTGCACACGCTGTTTGCTAAAGAGCGTTCCAGACGGACATTACTGATCTAGGACGAAACCCTGCGCCGATATGATGCCCGCATTGAATGCGGTGGGTGACAGTTCGAAGAGTTTTCCTAAACAACATTCAGTGTCCAATGTCTAATTTCACTGTGTGTACAAACGATAATTTTACTTACTCCTGGACGCTACAGCCCGTGAAGGGCCTTGGTCTCTCGAACTCGTAGCCCACTCCTCTCGATCGGTCGCCTATTTCGTCGTCGTTGATCAGTCCGGCTATTCCTTTCGAGTCCCGAAACGAGTGAAGTTTTCACGAGATGGAGTTGTTAGCCCCATGCTCAACCCCCAACCTGGAGGGCCAAGGACCCTTATGTCTGGTTACCATACCATAGCCGAGGGTATCCCGTTTTAAGACGCCGGATACCCGCCCTCATCCATCCCCTGAAGGAGTAGGATTTGCTGGTACCGTAGGCAGAAAAACCACCAACTTGAGCCTCAGTATTTCCCATGGGCACCCACTCGGCATGAGTACCCACACTGAGACTCATCTACCAGCCATTGACCCTTCTCCTGTATCCAGGCTTGGGACTGGCGCTGAGAATCAATTCATTTTAGTCAGGGATATTTTACTTGATTCCTCTAGCACGGGGCTAGGTATTTGTGTTCGTCGTAATGCACATCTTCATATACACACGCCACACTACTAAATACCAAGGAGACACGTAATAGTGAGTAGGGTTGGCATCAGGAAAGGCATGCGGCTGTAAAACTGGGCCTAATCCGCAAGTAGTGCAAGCGCAACTCCAAGTACATTGGATAAGACCAAGAAGAGGTACAAGAAGAAGATTGATTATACAAGCAATGAAAGTCTAATGTATATCGAGCGAGTTGACCGTGCGATTAGGGTCGCGCAGCTGTGAGCTTGCATTCGGGAGATAATGGGTTCTAATCCCACCATCGCAGCCCTGAAGATGGTTTTCTATGGTTTCCTATTTTCACACCAAGCAAATGCTGGGGCTACCTTACTTAAGGCCACGGCCGCTACCTTCCCAATCTTAGGAAGCAACATTGAATGATAACACTACTACCTACTTAAAAAATCTCTTGTACTCACAGCGGGTCTTCGGTTAGCTGTCTTTACCTGGAACAGGCGATCCTCTGTAATCTTGAGGGACAGGTTTCATCTTTCCCATCTTCCGTCGCCGAAAACCTTCGATAGGTTAGTGCGGCGTTAAACAACTAGCAAAATATAATGTATAAGTTAAACATGCAATAGGCCTGTAGGTCTACACGTTTTAATATGTGAATTCAATCAGTGATACAATATTTTTAAAACATGGATCAATAGGGAATGTTTATTATACTAATACTAGCTGTAGTATCCGACGTTGTCCAGACAGTTTTTGAATGTTTACCTTTAAAATTTATATTACCAGTTAGCCTAGTTATGTGAAAAGTGAATTTTATAGAATTCTTTTTTACATGTTAATTTTACGATCTATTATGTAGTTTTAGAGTTACTTAGATGTATTTGACTTCAAGTTTTAGATTATTTAATTTTTAACTAAAAACGTTTTTCCTTGTGGAAGTTCAGGTTGACTGGGAAGTATTTGATCCTTTCAAAAAAATAATGAGTGATAACTATATGTATTTACCCGTCGTGCTATATATATGGTGTACACGATTTCAACTGCCAATGACACTGTCACCTATCAGCCTCGCGACCCCAAAAGTAGTATTCGGTATTAATCTCGGTCATTTTAGACTATTTACTTTTAAGCCCCTTAGTCTCCCGTCTCAATGGAGGCTGAACGTGGACGTAAACGGTATCCAGAGCGTCACAGTTCGTCTCAGAGACACATAAAGAATGGGTTCGACATTAATATAGGTTATTTTCCATGATTTTACATGTCATCCCCTCCCATTCTCCACCCCCAGCGGAAGTTGGGATGTTTCATCTCCATAGTAATTTTTTTTCCATATGGTAAGTCATATATGTATCAGGTTTCGTTGAGAGCTTTCTGGTACATACATCCATAATCTCGGTTATTTTTATATTAATTTTCACCCCTTTTCAACCTCCATACTGATTGCGGCTGAAGTACGACTTCACCATCCAAAGTATCACAGTTCAACTCAGCGACCTCGTAAACAATATATTTGACATTAATATCAGATATTTTCGTGTATTTTTGTATATTTCACCACATCCCCAAGAAATGTTTTACCCCTTCTCATCTCCATGCCGATGGGGGCTGAACATGGACTTCAAGGACATCCGGGGTGTCATTATTCACCTCAGCGAACCCGAAAACTATGGGCTATACATTAATATTTGTCGTTGTCTATTATTTTTATATTTCAGCCCACTTTCTGTGTTTTTATAATTCACTCCCGCCCCCTAGGGGTGCTAGGGTTAGGGCCTTCCTTACCGTACGGAACTTTGTCTTAAACGGCATCCAGAGTGTGACAGTTCATCTCAGTGACCCCGAAAACCGTGGATTTGACACATATATCGGTTGTTTTCGGTTATTTTTACACTTCATCCCTACTCTAGCGGGTTAGGGGATTCTTATCCCAAGGAATTTTGCAAATAGTAAGTCATACGTGTGTCAGTTTTGATTGAGAGCTATGCTGGAACATACCAATTACGTCCATTATCTCGGTATTTTGGAAATTTTGTTTTTCAACTTTTCCCACTCCCTCTGCGAAAGGAGGCTGGACTTAGACTTCTAAAAAATCGTGAGTGTCACTATTCATCTCAGCGACCCCGAAAAGAATGTATTCGACACTATTATCGATTATTTTTACTTCTCACCCGCTCGCCCCCCCCCCACCCCCTCCCCTAGGGGTGCTAGTTTTTTTATACTTCCACGCAGTTTGTCTCCTTGTAGTAAGTCATAAGAGTACCAAGTCTCGTTGAAATCACTGCTGAAGTTCGTTACGGATTCAACACGGATAGCGGTCGTTTTTAGTTATAATTATATTTCGCCCCCTTCCCTGGGGCTTCTAGAGGTGTCTTGACCCCACAGTATTTTTCCAGATAGTAGGTAATAGTTTTATAAGTTTAGTTAACAGCTATGCTGGAACATGCACACAAACATCCATAAACTCGGGCATCTGGACATTTTCGTTTCTTCACCCCTTCTCACTCCACCCCCTGTGCCGATTGTGGCTCAGCTTGGACTTAAATGACATCCGGAGTGTCTCTATTCATTTCAGAGACCCCGAAAACTATAGATTCGACACCATTTTCGATTACTTGTATATCTCACTCCCTCCAACCCCTACCGCTGGGGGTGCTATGGTTATCATACCTCCACGCGGTTCATTTCCTGTTAATAAGTCATAAATGTACCAAGTTTGGTCCAGATAGTAAATCATACTTGTATCAATTTTGATTTATAGTTACGCTGGAACATACATACGTCAATTGCATCGGTCATTTTTACACATGTTTTCTTTTTACCCTTTCTCACCCCATACGCCAAAAGGGGCTGAATTTGGACTTCAAACATTCCGTAGTGTCAGTATTCACCTCAGCGACTCCGAAAACTATGGATCGACACCATTTTCGATTATTTATAAATTCCACCCCACACATCCCACCACTAAGGGTGCTAGGGGTTGGTGCAAGTGTAATGGACTAGTATAACCACGAAACAATTCTCTAAATAGAAAATATCGATCTCGATTAGTAGGTGTTATTATTAATATTATTATTACTGTTATTATACATACATTATCATTATAGACCGGTATGCCTTTCAGCGTTCAGTCTGCAAGCCTCCGTGAATTTATCAAACGTCGCCACAATCCTCTATTTGCAACTAGTGCTGTGGTCTCATTTAGTTCTATATCTCTTACCTTTAAATCGCAGAAACTGAGTCTAGCCATCGTCGTCTTGGTCTCCCTCTACTCCTCATACCCTCCATAACGGAGTCCATTATTCTCCTAGGTAACCTATCTTCCTCCATTCGTCTCACATAGCCCCACCACCGAAGCCGGTTTATGCGTACAGCTCCATCCATCAAGTTCATTCCTAAATGAGCCTTTATTTCCTCGTTCCGAGTACCCTCCTGCCATTGTTCTCACCTGTTTGTACCAGCAATCATTCTCGCTACCTTCATGTCTGTTACTTCTAACTTAAGAATAAGATATCCTGAGTCCACCCAGCTTTCGCTCCCGTAAAGCAAAGTTGGTCTGAAAACAGACCGATGTAAAGATAGTTTCGTCTGGGAGCTGACTTCCTTCTTACAGAACACTGTTGTTCGCAACTGCGAGCTCATTGCATTAGCTTTACTACACCTTGATTCAATCTCACTTACTATATTACCATCCTGGGAGACCACACAACCTAAATATTTAAAATGATCTACCTGTTCCAGCTTTGTATCAGCAATCTGACATTCAATTCTGTTGACTTTCTTACCTAGTGACATCAGTCTAGTCTTCGAGAGGCTGATTTTCTACCATACTCATTGCAAATATTTTCAAGTTCCAAGATATTAGACTGCAGGTTTTCGGCACAATCTGCCATTAAGACCAAGTCGTCAGCATAGGCCAGACTGCTTACTACATTTCCACCTAACTGAATCCCTCACTGCCACTTTATACCTTTCAGCAGATGATCCATGTAAACTACGAACAGCAAAGGTGAACGATTACAGCCTTGTCTAACCCCTGTAAGTACTCTGAACCAAGAACTCATTCTACCCATACCATCAATTCTCACTGCTACCCAATTGTCAGAATAAATGCCTTTGATTGATTTTAATAATCTACTCCTAAATTCATAATCACCCAGTATGGTGAACACCTTTTCCCTCGGTTCCCTGTCATATGCTTTCTCTAGATCTACGAAACATAAACACAACTGCCTATTCCTCTCGTAACATTTTTCAATTACCTGGCGCATACTGAAAATCTGATCCTGACAGATCGTCTGTGGTCTGAAACCACACTGGTTTTCATCCATCTTCCTCTCAACAACTGATTGCACCCTCCCTTCCAAGACGCAGAAAGATAGGTGCAATTACTACTTTTGTCCAATCTGAATGTACCTTACCAACACTCCATGCTAATATTACAACTCTGTGAAGCCATTTCATCCCTACCTTCCCACTATACTTCACCATTTCAGGTCTAATTTCATCTATTCCTGCTGCTTTATGACAATGGAGTTTATTTACCATCCTTTCCACTTCCTCAAGTGTAACTTCACCAACATCATTTTTTTTTTCCTCCCCATGAGCTTGGTTGTTCGCAACACCACCATGATGATTTCCTTTCATGTTGAGAAGATTTTCAAAATATTCCCTCTACCTGTCCAGTGATTCCCTGGGATCTATTATGAGTTCACCTGAATTACACAAAACACTGTTTATTTTGTTTCCCTCCCTTCCCAAGATTCGTTATTACTGTCCAAAAATATTTCCCTGCTGCTTGACCTAGCCTTTCAAGGTTATTACCAAAATCTTCCCATGACTTCTTTTTGGATTCAACAACTATTTTTCCGCTCTGTTTTGTTCATCTACGTACACCCTGTCTGCATCAGCCCTTGTTTGGAGCCATTTCTCACAAGCCTTCTTTCTATGTTTACAAGCTGCTCTCACTTCATCATTCCACCAAGATGTTAGCGTTTTTTCATCTTTACACACAGTCGTTCCTAGGCATTCCCTTGCTGTTTCTACTACAGCATCGCTGTATGCCACCCATTCTCTTTCTAAATCCTGAACCTCCTTATTGTCAACTGTTCAAAACTTCTCACTAATCATATCCATGTACTTCTGTCTAATATCCTCGTCCTGGAGATTTTCTACCCTTTATTCGTTTGCAGACAGATTTCACTTTCTCTATCCTAGGCCTGGCGATACCTAGTTCACTACAGATCAGATAGTAGTCTGTATCATCGAAAAATCCCCGAAAAACCCGTACATTCCTAACAAATTTCCTGAATTCGAAGTCGGTTAAGATATAGTCTCTTATGGATCTGGTACCCCTCGCCTCCCGTTAGTAGTGGTGAATAGCCTAATGCTTGAAGAAGTATTTGTAACTGCTAAACCCATACTAGTACAGAAGTCCAGCAAACGCTTCCCATTCCTATCAGCTTCCATATCTTCCCCACATTTAGCAATAACCCTTTCGTATCCTTCAGTTCTCATTCCAACTCTCGCATTGAAATCGCCCTTTAGCACTATGCTATCCTTGCTATTGACCCTGACTACGACGTCACTCAATGCTTCATAAAACTTGTCAACTTCATCCTCATCTGCACCCTCACATGGTGAATACACTGAGACAATTTTCGTCCTAATTCCTCCAACTGACAAATCTACCCACATCATTCGCTCATTTACGTGCCTAACAGAAACTATGTTGCGTGCAATGGTATTCCTGATAAAGAGCCCTGCCCCATACTCTGCCCTTCACTTTCTAACACCCGTCAAGTACACTTTATAATCTCCTATCTCTTCCTCGTTATCTCCCCTTACCCGAATATCACTTACTCCTAGCACATCCAGATGCATCCTCTTTGCTGACTCAGCCAGTTCTACTTTCTTCCATAAGCCCCATTAATATTGACAGTTTCCCATCGAATTCCATTTCGTTTGCCAAGTTGTTTCCAAGAAGTCCCTCGCCTGTCAAATGAGAGTGAGAATCCGTTACTCCCATAGGTTCGAGGCTTGCTGAAAATGTTCTGAGCTCGGTAAATTAATGAAGCAGGAGGGCCACGACTCCGAATATGTCCTAGATGCCCACTCCCACTCCATAGCAACTGCTATCCCGACTCTCAGGACCACTTACTAGGCCACTCGGCCGTCGGCCATGGTTCACGAACTAGGACGTGACTACAGTAACCCACGCCATGAACCATTATTATTAATATTATTGTTATTATTACGACTTATGAGTTGTGGCTATGAAGTTGTTTACGTCTGTTATTATTATTATTATTATTATTATTATTATTATTATTATTATTATTATTATTATTATTATTATTATTATTATTATTATTATTATTATTATGTGCGTATGGACCCAATGGATTAAGCAAAGCTCTAACGATTCTGTTTTCTGAGTTGCCAAACTGCTCTCATCCTTTCTCCGTGGATCCTTTTTCGTTCTTCTGTCAACTTTGCTCCAGTCTTCTTTTTCACTTCGTTCTCTGCTTGCACTTTCCATCCGTTAATTTTTTCCTATAGAGGTTTCTGTCCGCGGTGTCAGTTGAGTTCATCTGGGCTTTTTCCAGATCCTTCTTCACTTCCAGTAACCATAGAATATTTTTTAGATGTTCTATATAGGTAAGAATCTAAAAAAAAAAAAAAAAAAATGGTGAGAATCTTGTGTGTCAGTCTACTTGCCGGCAGTCTGCGAACGTGCCCATCAAATTTCAGACGTCTTTTGCGGATGTCTGCTGCAATGTTGGAAAGCTCTTCTGTCGCTTTGCGTGATCTCAGTCTATACCATCTTCTGTTTTTCGGGGTTCGAGAATTTTCCTCAGGATTTTTCTTTCTTGCCGGCCCCGTGTTGTGGGGGTTGCGTGCCTGCCTCTTACCCGGAGCCCGCGGGTTCGATTCCCGGCCAGGTCAGGGATTTTTACCTGGACCTGAGGGCTGGTTCGAGGTCCACTCAGCCTATGGGATTAGAATTGAGGAGCTATCTGGCAGTGAGATAGCGGCGCCGGTCTAGAAAGCCAAGAATAACGGCCGAGAGGATTCGTCGTGATGACCACACGACGCCTCGTAATCTGCAGGCCTTCGGGCTGAGCAGCGGTCGCTTGGTAGGCCAAGGCCCTTCAAGGGCTGTAGTGCTATGGGGTTAATACATTCTTCTTTCTTCTTTTAAAGTGTTTTCTAGGTCACTTTTCCCGTTTGTATATGTTGTGAACTCTACCGTAGGCTTTCCGAAGTTTTCGTAGGAGAATTTTCTGGGCTGCCTTCTCGCCTCCCGTTGGTTCAAGTATTCCCCCAAGTACTTGAAGCGTGGTACTCGGTTGATTTGCCCATATGTCGTGTTCAAATTTTGGATGTCAAGTTTTGAGCAGAAGAACTTGGTCTTTTCAAAGGAAATTTGTAGGCCAACTTTTCCAGCACATTCGCTAAGGGTTTCAATTTGTTTGACGGCTGTGACTACATCATCTGTCAGTATGGCTAGGTCATCTGCAAAAGCGTCCGGCTCCATGGCTAAATGGTTAGCGTGCTGGCTTTTGGTTACAGGGGTCCCGGGTTCGATTCCCGGCAGGGTCGGGAATTTTAACCATCATTGGTTAATTTCCCTGGCAGGGGGGCTGGGTGTATGTGTTGTCTTCATCATCATTTAATCCTCATCACGACGCGCAGGTCGCCTACGGGAGTCAAATCAAAAGACCTGCACCTGGCCAGCCGAACCCGTACTGGGATCTCCCGGCACTAAAAGCCATACGCCATTTTATCTGCAAAAGCGAGGCAGGATATCTCAATACCGTCTCTGGGTCGTCCTAGTCATATGGGGCGCCAGTATCCCATGTCTTTCAATGCCTTCTCCCACTAGCGGACGACTTCGTCTAGGACCGGTTGAAAAAGAGCGGAGATGGCCGTCACCTTGTCGGACGCCAGTTTTAATAGGGAATGGTTCAGAGATCTCCCCCCATGAATTTAACTTTGGAGAGAGTGTCAGTGAGTCTTGCCTTGATGAGGTTGAGGGTCTTGTAGTCAAGCCTCAGTTCTTCAAGAATAACGAAGAGAAGACTGTCGATCAACCGAGTCGTACGCTTTCCTGAAGTCAACAAAAATGCAGATGACCGGTTTGTTCCTCAGTGCTTTGTATTTGAGTGTTGCCTTCAAGTTGAATATTTGTTCTGCACACGAGCGACCAGTGCGGAGGTGTTTCCCCTCTTCCACTAGCGAGTAGGAACTCCGAGTAAGCACTTCACTTGTATGCATATCTCCATTGTAGCGGCGATTAGGGAGGGGGGACGAGGGGGAGACCCCCATCTTGTGGAGAAAAAATACATTTTATTCTATTTTAGCCACCTGACTTCTTTAAGTTTCGAACAGACTGAAAAACCTAAAAGTTACTAAAAATCGCCTGAAACTAGAAATTATTTTAAAAAAAAAAGCAATTTGTACAATCCCTATTGTTTTTCACCTAATTCCTTCCTTTAATTTAATTATTATAAAAAATACTTCGCGGAAATTCGCAAAAAAATGCTCGTTGCGGCTAACCGATTCGTAAAATGCAGCAACGGGAAGTATGTGCTGTGAGAAAGGGTAGTAGGAGTATCTGTATATATTTTGCCAAGGTCATAGACACAAAGGTATGATTCACCCTCTTGCCGCGCGTTTTCGTCAGTCTGGCAGTCTCACTCAGTAAATATGTCTGTGTAATTCTACCTAGTGTCTGTTACTTTGTTAGTGTGTAGTCCAATACTAAATTAATTTTTAATTGTATAATCATGTCGTACTTCTATTTAACTGTAATCCATGTGTAATTATTGTCCCTTTGGTAGAAGTTTTATTGTCTGCCTGTCTGTCTGTCTGTCTGTCTGTCTGTCTGTCTGTCTGTCTGTCTGTCTGTCTGTTAGGCCATCAGGCCAGTGGCTGATTGGATTCTCAAACAGCACCACCAAAGGCTATGCAGCTATAGGAAAACCACAAAAAACCAACGGTAGCACCAAAATGAGGCGTACTAGGCAAGATGAGGAGTGAGGTAGTTTGCCATTGCTTTCCCGACTGGGCCAGAAAGTGCTACTGCAGCACGACTAACCCTATGAGCAACACCTTTCATAACACCCAGATGCACTAGTCGTGCTCTGAAAGTCATTACTCAGCACCACCCATACCCCAGCAGCTTCCATATTGTCACAGCCATGGATGAGACTGGGACTTCGGTGGAAGCTACACTTTGCTCTGGCCTGTGCCAAGAGATGGATGCAAAAGTACTGCATCAATCAAGAAATGACAGCAGGCAGAGTTTTACTGGAGGCCTATAGTACTAGCATTACCGCACTATATTTGGTAGACTCAACCTTTACGTTACTGTAGAAATTAGCTCAGACAGCATTAAAAATACCAGTTTGCAGCTTTAAAAAAATATGTTATGTCCACCACCCAACACTCCCTCCCTCCTTTATCCCTTAAAATCGGGTTTATTTAGTTGTCTATACATTTTTTGCCCCCCTACTTCTAACTCCCAATCGCCGTTACTGCATATCACCCCATATTTCTTCTAGACAAGTATCTTCCTCTATTCACTTCATGTGACCCCAACACTGAAGCCGGTTTATACGTACAGCTTCATCCAGCGAAATGTCTGGCTCCATGGCTAAATGGTTAGCGTGCAGGCTTTTTGTCAGAGGGTTCCGGGGTTTGATTCCCGGCAGAGTCGGGAATTTTAACCATAATTGGTTAATTCTCCTGGCCATATGTGGCTGTATGTGTCGTCTTCATTATCATTTCATCCTCATCACGACGCGCAGGTCACCTAAGGGAGTCAAATCAAAAGACCTGCACCACACCTACCCTGCGGCCACACGCCATTAAATATATATCCAGCGAAATTACTCCGAACTTATCCTGTTCAAGGTTAATAACTGATAGGTGATTTGTTAATTATGAATAACATAATAACATAATGTTTAGCATGCTTGCCTTTGGTCCAAGAGGTTCCGGATTCGATTCCCGGCCACATAGGGGATTTTAACATTCATTGGTTAATTCTAGTAGCTCGGGAGTCAGGGTGTGTGTGTGTGTGCGCCGTCTTCAGCATTAGAATTCATCATAGTTGGGCTGAGTCGTGGCAGGTTTGATCCTGGCTCAGTCCGGTGATATTTGAAGGTGCTCAAATACGTCAGCCTCGTGTCGGTAGATTTACAGACACGTAAGAGAACTCCTGAGGGACTAAATTCCGGCACCTCGGCGTCTCCGAAAACCGTAAAAGTAGTTAGTGGGGCGTAAAGCAAATAACATTATTATTAGCCCTATTCTCACAGACGCGCAAGTCGCCTATAAAGCGTCAACTCGAAAGACCTGCACTAGACCTTTCCGGAGGCCACACGTCGGTATATAACCCACTAGCATATTTGAAAGGTAATGTTTGTCATTGAACTGACAATGATCGGCCAAAATACATAACAGAGAAGACGGCTAATGAATTAATCAACTGAACTTGTATGTCCATTTTACTTATTAACTTCCTGCTTCCGTGAACATATGAGCTCTTTTGGAAGAAAAAAGATTTCATCATCACCATCATCGTCTGTTTACCCTCCAGGTTCGGTTTTTCCCTCGGACTCAGCGAGGGATCCCACCTCTACCGCCTCAAGGGCAGTGTCCTGGAGCTTCAGACTCTTGGTCGGGGGATACAACTGGGGAGTATGACCAGTACCTCGACCAGGCGGCCTCACCTGCTATGGTGAACAGGGGCCTTGTAGGGGGATGGGAAGATTGGAAGGGATAGGCAAGGATGAGGGAAGGAAGCGGCCGTGGCCTTAAGTTAGGTACCATCCCGGCATTCGCCTGGAGGTGAAGGGGGAAACCACGGAAAACCACTTCGAGGATGGCTGAGGTGGGAATCGAACCCACCTCTACTCAGTTGACCTCCCGAGGCTGAGTGGACCCCGTTCCAGCCCTCGTACCACTTTTCAAATTTCGTGGCAGAGCCGGGAATCGAACCCGGATCTCCGGGGGTGGCAGCTAATCACGCTATCCACTACACCACAGAGGCGGACAGAAAAAAGATTTACCGTATATAAACCTCAAACATGTAGGGAAATATCTCGATGGTGTAGTGAAAGTTTACAGTAAATGAAGCGAGATTGCGATTGCGATAGGCCGGCCAGTGAATGTTTAGCGGGCTTGATGCGAGGTCAGTGACCGGTATGTGTGCTTTAGTAGGAAGTAGTGATAGAACGGGAAGCGCGGAGTGGGTCAGCGCCCAATGAACCACAAAATGACCGTTCAGAGTGTGTGAAGGTTGTCAAGTACAAAACTACATTCTCGCTTAACCTTTTGCCGAACGATAGTGTAACGCAAGAACATCTTGTTGTTTGGAACATTAGTCCATACACTTGATGCAACTCTCCGTGTCAGCCTATCTTGCGATGACCTGCCCGGCTACATGGCTATATGGTTAGCGTGCTGGTTTTTGGTCACAGGGGTCCCGGGTTCGATTCCTGGCAGGGTCGAGAATTTTAACCACCATTGGTTAATTTCTCCGGCACGAGGGCTGGGTGTATGTGCCGTCTTAATCATCATTTCATCCTCATCATGACGCGCAGGTCGCCTACGTGCGTCAAATCGAAAGACCTGCATCTGGCGAGCCGAACATGTCCTCAGACACTCCCGGCACTAAAAGCCATACGCTATTTTATTTGTGCTAACCTCTTCATATCTCCTTAACTATTCCATCCAATATCTGTCATATTGATGTCTCGGCCTCCCAGTGACGAATTTAACATTTCTGCGTCCCGAGGCATACATTTTAAATGCCCTCCACCAATAAAAAACGATAATCCAGTATTTGAAATAACTATAGGATATAGCACACCATAAAAGTAATATTGAAAATATTAGACTATGCAAAAGCAAAGTGTTTGGAATCTGATAACTTAAAGATGAAAATAAACTAACCAACCAACCATAGTTCTTCTTTAGCCCCCAATCAAACAATACAGGAATGATGTATTATGATAGGATAATGCTTCCGTCACACCAAGGTCTCCGAACTTCCCAAGAAAATGTACAACCTGTAAAAGTGAAACAATTAGCTCCTCTACAGGACTAGTTTCATACAGGTGGTTAGCAAAGAAGGGGACACCGAGATACCTTTTACCAGTAGTGATATATCAAGAAAAAAGAATTGTCATATTGAAAGGCGATGAGGGTGACAAGTATTAAATGTATGATCCTTGGCTGTAAGACCACACAAGAGTTGTATTTTTCTAAGAATTAATAGCGAAAAATTAACCAAATTACTTCTAAACGTAAATATACAAAAGTACTATTGTAGAAATTAACAAAAATTAGTATTTACCAACATTTATCGCCCTCTAACGTCGCCACCCGTAGGGACGTGCCAAATGGGCCTATATTACAGCATAAATCCACCTCTGGGTTTCACTCTGACATTCTTAACCCGTACCATTCCCCCCCCCCCAAAAAAAACTGAACAACTCCTAGGTGTCTCAATATGCATCTTCTTCTACCGAGTGAGCTGGTTGCACGGTAAGATCCGTGCAATTATTAGCTTAAATTCGGGAGATAGTGGGTTTGAATCCCACCAGGCCTGAAGATTGTTTTCCGTAGTTTCCCATTTTTACATTGGGGGCTGCACCTTAATTAAGGCCATGGTCGCTTCCTTCCTCTTTTCTACTCGGTCGTCGTGAAAATCTGAGTTAATGCGACGTTAAAACTCTACCAAAAGGAACATCTCTTCTTCTGGCCGAATTTCACCAAATCGTTCTTCTCTCAATAACTGAATTCACTGTCTCGTCATTTGTGATCCTATACACTCATCTTACCTTCCCTATTGTACTGTAGCTTGACATTTCAAAGACTTCTATTCTGTTTCTTTCTGCACCAGCCGCTGTCCATGTTTAACTTCCATACAACACGCAGAAGTCCTCGAAAACATCTTTCTAATAGGTATGCATGTTCATTTTTGAAGTGAACAAATCTGTTTCTTACGAAAGGCTTTCCTAGCTTGGGCTAACCGTCATTTCATATCCTTCTCACTTCCACCATCAGTCATTATTGTACTGCTTCTTTCAAGACTTCCTAATCTGGTATTTCTTGCATCACTCGACCTCATTCCGTTCTCTCTTTTAGACTTACTTATGTTTCCATAAGCATGACGCGCGTGAAATGTGGACTCGGGATATCTTATTCAAACGCTGGAAGTAATGGACATGAAATTAGCGAGAAAATGATTGCTAGCACAAACAATTGGGAACAACGGCAGGAGGGTACTCCGAATGAGGAGATAAGAGCTATTTAGGAATAAACTTGATGGATGAACTGTACTTATAAACTGGCTACGTTGGTGGGGTCATGTGAGGCAAGATAGGAGAATAATGGTTTCGTCCATGGATGATAGGAGAACTGGAGGGAGACCGAGGCGACGATGGTTAGACCCGGTTTTTAATTATCTAATGATGAGAAGTATGGAATTGAACGAGGCCTCAGTGCTAGTTAGAAATAGAGGATTGTGGAGGCGTTCGGTTAATTCACAGAGGTTTGCAGACTGAACGATGAGAGGCATAACAATAATGAATATGTATGGAAAGGGTCAGGAAGGGTCAGGAACACTAAGGGGTAGACAAACAACATTTAAAGAGTGAGGGCGGTGGGAAAATACCCTACAGCCTTTCCTCGCTATTTTCATAGATTCTTATCATTGAATTCTGATCGTTGTTCAGACTGTAGGTGTCCTTTCTTTCTCTGTACTTGATTTAAATCACTTTCAGAAACTCTACCATCTCGTTGCTATATTATCTTCAAATGATGAATGATACTTTATAATAAAAAAATGCTAAAGATGTGAAACCAAAATAATAAATACATTGCTCTGAAAAGTACATCTTCGACTAAATATTTGAAAAATTGTTTGAGGCTCTCTAATTCTATGCTAAAGGTTGTAACTGTTCGCTCTCCTAAGCTTCTCATTAGAGGAGACGAAAGTTAATACCTGGGGACACATGAATATAAATATAAACTATGTGTGGCTTGCCCGCAAATTGGCACGCAAATAGAATTAATTATCATTCCATGGTTTCCCATTTCTCTATGCAATGTTTGGACGCCAGCGTTACAGTTTTAAACAAAACTGTAAAGCAAAATTTATATTTACTAGCATAGAGACTTATACTTAAATCACAGGGGTAGGATTTTAAATAATTAACCATTAAGTGTCGCTTAAGAAAGAAAATTTACGCAATATAACATACAAATGAATTTATTATACAAAAATGAGATGAATCGGAAAAGTTCCTTTAAGCGTGGAGGGATTTAAGAATTTACGTTACTGAAATTAACTGTTGCTTGCTTTATCTAATTGAAGCTCACCAATTGCAGCTTCCGTTGAGGTCATCTATTTTCCGTGGTTACTCGTTCCCCTCTTCTCGTTGTAGAATTGGCTCCATGGACGTCCTTCCTTCTGTGATGTGATTTGGGCTATCTGGACTAGCACTCCCTAATTGCCTAGTCTTTAAATTAGACATTGGCCCTATACTTGTGAAAATTGATCAGCGTTGATCGTAGGAGGAGAAAATTCAGATATATGAATTTTTCCATGTTCGCAGAAATCTCAATCCAACTTAGCTAATATACTGATACTATACAGACTTGTACCAAATGCCATGGACTTGAACTAAACGTAGTTCTTCGTCCAGAATAATTACTGAATATTTCACAAGCCGTAAGCTTGTTTCGTCTCACGCAGATCCGACAGCATCACAGCAGCTAAGCACTGTGTTGAAGCGACAACACACTGTACGAAAATAACTGTCACCAAGTGACCACTCACTGTCTCAAGAATAATAAAGTAGTTGACGTTCTGGTAGTGATGTGTGTGTGACTCGAGGGTTGCTCCGCGTTAGACAGTATATCACCGGGCTCTCCCCACTCTTGATAACCGCTCAAAAACAAATCTCAATATAACGAAGCATCTGATTCGTAGATCGCATTATCATCTCCCTCTCTTCATTCTTGACAAGTCCAGTAGGCGTGGCGATGATGTAGAATCCAAGCTTGCTAGCCTTGCACGCGGGGCGCTATGTAATACCTTTGCTCATGAGTTTAACACAGTGACTCATCCAACTTCCCCGCTTCAAGAATAACTTTTCCGTGTACACAAGTAGAGATGAAATGGCAACAACTTTGTCTCAACATTGACCATATTTACAGTACATAATGAATTCCTACCCTACATAATATAATAATATTTAGATAATAAATGATGTTATAATATATACAATATGATTCCAAAAGCCTTACTTACAAATGATTGAAGTTAAATTAATATATCTTTATGAATAATTGCCGATGGCGGATAATCTTGATATCGAGTGATATCGCGTAAAAGTATGGCTGGAGAAGCCTGGACGGTTACAAGGTTCTGAAATTGAAATTTGGCGCCGTCAGTTGACATTTAAACGTGCTTAAATGCGTGAGACACATGCCAGTAGATTTTCTAGCACGTTCAAAAGATCCCCGACATTCCGGTGCCCCTTAAAATAATCTGTAGTATTTAAAATACAAGGAACACTAATCAAATATAAAAATGAATAATTGAACAAAGTTTTCAGTTCATTTGGTAGCTTATTTTCGCCTGTACGTTCATTTTCCATTTAGCCTCCTTTCTATATTCAATTCCAGGGCTCAGAACTTGTGAGAACTTGTTAATAGGCTGATTATCGCACTGTTTCTACGTATTTATGACAGGTCACCATCCATCATCTTTCCTTCCAGCCTCGTTCGACCAACTCTTGTTTTTTCCCTACATCGGCGTATTAGGTTTGCGTGGGCTTTAGCTTTCATTTCTGCACCTTTCCTGACCCTTCTCTCTCTTTATCCAATATCCCCATTCTTCGAGAGCTTGAACGCTATTCTTTCTCCTTCGGTGAAAGTTGCGAATGATTGATAATATTGTGTTTTGTCTTCTAATGCAACATTCATCTCTACCAGAACATCATGCACCCTCAACTTGATCACTGCAGCGTTCCACAAAGAGTTTAAAATCATTATTGTTATAAAATCTCTCTCTCTCTCTCTCTCTGTTTCTGTATGTGTGTGAGAGAGACAAAGAGAAACAGAGAGAGAAATCTGTCTGTTCTATGGACAGCAATTTTATGAAAATGCGTGTTTCTTCTCCGCTGTCAGAAAGTATGTTCACTTGGTACAGTATGTGAGTTAATTACTAAATTTCCAACCATTTAAACAAGATGTTATGTTACATATAATGCATATTTTGCCTGTTATTTTGATAAGCATAATATTTCAGAGTTCGCCTCGGTGGTGTAATGGTTAGCGTGATTAGCTGCCAACCCCGGAGGCCCGGGTTCGATTCCCGGCTCTGCCACGAAATTTGAAAAGTGGAACGAGGGCTCAGCCCTCGGGAGACCAACTGAGTAGAAGTGGGTTCGATTCCCACCTCAGCCATCCTGGAAGTGGTTTTCCGTGGTTTCCCACTTCTCCAGGCAAATACCGGGATGGTATCTAACTTAAGGCCACGGCCGCTTCCTTCCATCTTCCTTGTCTATCCTTTCCAATCTTCCCATCCACAAGGCCCCTGTTCAGCACAGCAGGTGAGGCCGCTTGGGTGAGGTACTGGTCATCCTTCCCAGTTGTATCCCATACCCAAATTCTCATTCTCCAGGACTATGCCCTTGAGGCGATATTTCCGAATAATATGTTCCATCGAGTCAGTCTTCAAACTTGGCAACACTGATTGAAGCTAACGCACAACGCAAGATAATATTAAACGTAAATGCTCGAAGTGTCTCTATACAGAAACTGTTTGGTGAATTTTCAAACACCAAGCTCGATAGCTGCAGTCGCTTAAGTGCAGTCAGTATCCAGTAATCGGGAGATCGTGGATTCGAGCCCTACTGTCGACAGCCCTGAATATGGTTTTCCGTGGTTTCCCATTTTCACACCAGGCAAATGCCGGGGCTGTACCTTAATTAAGGCCACGGCCGCATCCTTCCACTTCCTAGGCATTTCCCATCCCATCGTCGCCATAAGACCTATCTGTGTCGGTGCGACGTAAAGCAAAAAAAAAAAAAAAAGTATTTTCAAACAGTAACTTTGCACAGTTCTCCTTACATTTGTGCGAAGCAGTTTTAGTGGCAGACTTTCCATTTTGAAAACTCACCAACACCACCCTCCGAAATTTCATTGAGCAGTATCCAATCTACTATTCGTAAAAATTATGTCAAACAGTCTTACGATCTTACCAGCCCCACGGTGTAATGGTAGCGTGACTGCCTCTTACACGGAGGCCCCGGGTTTGATTCCCGGCCAGGTCAAGGATTTTTACCTGGATCTGAGGGTTGGTTCGAGATCCAATCAGACTACGTGATTACAATTGAGGAGCTATCTGACGGTGAGATGGCGGCCCCGCTCTGGAAAGTCAAAAATACGACCGAGAGGATTCGTCGATCTGACCACACGACACCTCATAATCTGCAGGTCTTAGGGCTGATCAGTGGTCTCTTGGTAGGTCATGGGCCTTCGGGCTGTTGCGCCATGAAGTTTGGTTTGGTTTGGTTTGGTTTGGTTTGGTTTGGTTTGGTTTGGTGTTATGATCTTACAAATGAAAATATTAAAGAGCAGATCGGAAATAATTTTGTGTGGGTGTCAAGGAAATGGTAAACTTATTCATATTAAATGAAACTGCTTTTGGAATGCAAAATATTGTGTATAGAAAGTAATTCATGTTTCACATTCTTTACCACTTGAACATTTTTCATAAGAAGTATATCTAGGAGTGGGATTGGTCGGCGAGTGTTCAGTTTTGTAACTCTCGTATAGTTATAAATCATATTCATTTTAGAATTGCAGTGTCGTTTTACTTAATTCAAAGGGTCGTTGTTTTAAAGGACAAAACAACGAAGTCATCAGCCCTTAATTTGATCTCTCTATATGTTTAAAGCTATTAATATGTTTTGTGCGCCTTGACCTGATTCAATACAACTTGTACTGTGTTCTCAGATGTGTCCAGTTATCGAGTCTGCAACATCCAAGTTGGCAGAAGGGGTTCAACCAAGTTGTCAAATAGACAGTGACTAGAATATTACTTTTGCCCAGCTTCCGCAAGTAACAAGAAATGTCTCCTTGAATATACTTTGTATAGTTGTTAACTATTGAAAAATAAATATGTTACAAAAACCTTTTCAGTTTATCTTTATGAAGCTTTTGATAATGTATCCTGCATCTTACTTCGATCCTTTTCCACCTCCATAGCCACGAGTATTTTATGAGGACTCCAAACCTCATGGTGGATGTTTCGATTCTGGGCCACAGAAACTATGAGTAGTATAATACAGGGATTCGGCGGCCACCTCCACCTGGGGCTCCCAGAGGCCACCTCCACCTCCACCTCAGCCAGAGGCCTCCCAGATGCCTCCTCCACCTCCACCTCAGCCAGAGGCCTCCCAGATGCCTCCTCCACCTCCACCACAGCCAGAGGCCTCCCAGAGGTCTCCTCCACCTCCCGCGGGAAATTTGAATTTGTAAACAAAGCCACGTGCTTTTTGACAGCTGTCATCGACAACAACGCATCGCTAACCTCAGTACTGCCATCTTGACGGGCCTAAACCTCAGTAGTACCAACTTAACCTAACTAGCGCGAGGTAAACAAAGCCACGTGCTTTTTGACAGCCACGTGCATTTTTGACAGCTATCATCCGCCATCTTTAAACCACAGAGCACTGTGCTGCCCTCTTTATCGTAGTAGATGTAAAATTCGTCACCTGTCACCGGCAGTGCTGCCATCTTGGTGGGCCTAAACCTTAGTGGTGCCAACTTAACCTCACTAGCGTGTGGTAAACAAAGCCACGTGCTTTTTTGACAGCCACGTGCTTTTTTGACAGCTGTCATCCGCCATCTTTAAACCACAGAGCACTGTGCTGCCCTCTTTATCGTAGTAGATGTAAAATTCGTCACCTGTCACCGGCAGTGCTGCCATCTTGGTGGGCCTAAACCTTAGTGCTACCAACTTAACCTCACTAGCTCGAGATAAACAAAGCCACGTGCTTTTTTGACAGCTGTCATCCGCCATCTTTAAACTACAGAGCACTGTGCTGTCCTCTTTATCGTAGTAGATGTAAAATTCGTCACCTGTTACCGGCAGTGCTGCCATCTTGACGGGCCTAAACCTCAGTGCTACCAACTTAACCTCACTAGCTCGAGATAAACAAAGCCACGTGCTTTTTTGACAGCCATGTGCTTTTTTGACAGCTGTCATCCGCCATCTTTAAACTACAGAGCACTGTGCCGCCCTCTTTATCGCAGTAGATGTAAAATTCGTCACCTGTCATCGGCAGTGCTGCCATCTTGGCGGGTCTAAACCTTAGTGCTACCAACTTAACCTCACTAGCGTGTAGTAAACAAAGCTACGTGCAGCTGTCAACCGCCATCTTTAATCACCGTGCTGCCCTCTATGTGGTGGCGGCAAATTCCACGTGCTCTTGTTTGGAAACAAAGCCACATGCAGCTGTCATCCGCCATCTTTAATCACCGTGCTGCCCTCTTTAGCTACTTACCTTTGAAATGTGGTGGCGGTAAATTCTACGTGCTTTACAAACCTATATGCTTTTCTGACAGCTGTCATCCGCCCAGCAATTCTCTTTCTATATAGTAATTTCATGTGGCTATTTCTAGCCAAGTGCAGTCTAAAAACAAATCCTGGTCTTGTTGTATCAGGAAGGGTAACTGGCTAAATCCCGGTCTTTCAGCGTCAGGAAGGGCAACCGGTCGAAGACAATAGTGTATGATGTAAGAGGCTAGATACTGCTTTGAGCATCTAGCTGTAAAACCCCGATTCTCGTGTTTAAGGCATAGCTTTATCGAACATACAACGCAATCTTGCACATATCGCGTACCTACATGTTTATACTTGAACACATACTGCTGTTCATAGTTCGATATTGTAGAACACTGCATTGCAAGACTAGAATCAAACATTTTGAGGAAAAAAAATTCTGTTCTCAACATACTTACCGAACTAGACGATACTATACTTACGAATCTGCTCATCACCTCACCTTCTTTCTTGCTTTTCTTCTATGAGTAATAAACAAAAACTCTATCTTGCAAATAAGGAGCGGGAGGAAGGTAATACCTAACCTAAAATAAAAGAATATGCCAATTCTACATTATTTCCTTACATCTTGTATGTACAAGTTTTATCTCGAATCGTTTTACCCTAGTGATGTTTGCGTACTTCTCGATGCAATTCTTGAATGTACAAGTTTAAACTTGCCATACTACTCTCTCAGCGTACCTCTCCCTACAATATGTACAGTGAATTGTGATGTAAGACAGCGTAACGTAAGTACACACCTCTAGCATAATGTTTACATCTGCTTTATGTAAAGTAGTACCGATCAATACTACTATGCCCCCAGGCTAGAGTGTTGGTAGAATTTGGAATGACAAACCGTTTGCAATCATCGCTATTAAGGGCTACCTTACTAATTAAATGAGTGTACAACTGGTGCTTCTTGCTTCTAATGACAGACATTTGCTTATGCAAAACAGTTGGATTACTTTTAATGCAATTGTTATAGTTTTCAAAACTTAGCTGATTCTGAACGACATTCTTTTTAACCCCCTTCAATCTCTTTATTTGTAATTCATTTAAGAGTTTTATGCAATATGACTTGGATTTAGTACCTACAAATGAATCGATAATATTCCCAGCACATTCATCTTTCATTTTACCTAGAACCTTTTTGTTCACTAGCGGTAGATGATATTGATTATTTGCAGGATAGTTACTTGTATCAAACCTACCCAAGTCTGGCTTTATATCATTGTAATAGTCATCAGTTTTGATTTGGTAAATAAACGAATCGGTATCTGTGTAGAGCAATTGCGCATTATGCAAGTACTTCTTCATCATATAATCGTAATGGAATTCATTCTTGAGTGTTTTAGCCAATTCAAGTACTGCAAAGCCGACGTAGGTAGGTTTGTCATACTTAACCTTAACACGATTCATCTGTATAATAACTAAATTCTCATGTATGATGGTGCAGCTGTGGAAATTTAGTTTACTTATTAAATAGTTAGCACCATACCTTTTCTTAATATTTTCCCAGTTTGTAATCAATTTTACATCAACGCGTTTGTCAACATTTTCCATAGTCTTACCAAACACACTGTTATTCATGAGCTTGTAGAAATCTTTTTCAAACTCGTTAACCGCATTCGTTCTTAAATTATTGTTCAGATCGATATATGGCTTTAGCCACGGTGACTGATTAAATTCTAGTACGCGATGAATTTTGGATAACTTCAAACCATGCTGCAAACACTGTTTTAAATTTCGGTAATGAATGATATACTTAGATTTATCGCATAAATTAGCAATGAGCATTTTCGTCGTTGATGCGATGTACGGGGGCTTCATATTTTCAGGGCAGAACGGTAGGGTATTATGAGAAGTGTGTAACTCTTTAGGATACTGTAAGTCAACTTCGAGGAAATAGCCTTTATCAGCTTCATCGCCTAGGGCGTGCAGCTGTAAAGCATCAATTTCGCGCTGCGTTAGCCAGCGGAAACCACTCACAGGTAGATGCTGACTCATCGCCCACCCATACTGATTATTAGCATCGAGGTAAACGATATACTGAGATTCCTGACTAGAATCGAAACTCGGCATGTACTTATTATTTGCCTTCGAATACCGCCTACTACACTGACTTAGACCGCCTCGAATAGATGATTTTATAAAGTGCACCATATCAATATCAGTTAGCAGTTCCAAATTCACCTGCGTGTATTTTAACATCGCGTCCCAACTTAACCCAGGTGCGGTGAAATACTGACATGGGTCAAGGCTGTAGGTTTTCTTGCAAACACAGCGAAAATTTTCAAAAACATCAGCTAACAAAAGTACATCTGTCTTTAAATATAAATCAGAGTATTCACCCAGCGTTTGAATGTGGAACTGCTCCCAGATATGTTGTGCATGTAAATAGTCATCATCACTAATATCCGCTGAATTCAGCGATCTGTAAAAGGATTGTTTCGATGGTAAAGCACGTTCTTCGAGGCGTTCTAAGCAGTCGAGATATTCGTAACAAAAAACACCCTTACGCCGAAGTAAATTAAACTGCGCTTCTTCGGGAAAAACGCGTCGAATTTCCGTAAATTGTTCAGGCTGTAAATGACTAGAAAGTTTATCGAGGCTACTCGCCATAAAGCGAAACGAGCCAAGGAATCTCAGTTTTATAGAATGCTCAGCATCTACTTTTACAGACTTTGCAAACGCAATGTACCGCTCTTTATTCTGAGGGATTATATCTACTTTTTCATCTGAAGCTCCAAATTGTGAAATGATGAAATGAGAGTCGTAACCAGATAAGTTATGAAAAATTGCTGGGATAAATTTAGGAACTCTGTACTTAAGATTACAGCTATAATGAGCGGCACATCTGTAGAAACCAGTTAAATGATCATGATCAAAAACTTTAGGGTCATTTTCGGAAAATTCCCCATCACAAATGCTACACTTTGTAGCACGTTCATGATCTTTTAACTGAATTTCGGTGAGTGGTTTCATAGGAATATTACTATTCAGAATACGACCAAGACGAACTGCATCACTTTCAAGTCTTTCTAAAAATACTTTAGCAGCATCATGTCCTCGATACAGCTCTAACTTGTTAAGCGTACTATCGTAACTACACTTGATGTAATACGCGAAGCTATACGGGATATGCATGTGCGTAGTATTAGTGAAAGAGTTGTCAGGATTAGGTGAGCATGTGTTGCATGGCGTGAGGATGGCTTCAAAGTCTGCATAAATCACGAACGGTACCCACATCTGCTTGTGAAAATTTGTAAATTTTAAAACATTATTGCCTGTAGTAGGTATCTCTGTACGTACATGATTGCAGTCATTCTTGGAATGCTTCGTTAACTGATCTTCAGTTCTAAAATACTGCAAGCATCCATCACATAGCCACTTTTTACACCTTTCTTTGGACAACTGACTACCAACAAGTCTACTCAGATTTTTAATCCAGCAAAAGTGGCTATTCTCACTGTTTTCAATATAGAGTAAGTTAACATGAGTACTCTTCTTATGATACAGACTTTTTCTCTACACCATACACATTAATGCTAATGTTATTTAGTTCCCCAAAGCGCTTAATATCCTTTATCTGCACAGGAAATTCTATACTATCGAAATTTAGTGTGGATACGATGATGTTCTCTTAGCTACGTCTGATTTCGCAGGATTTAAAGCCGACATCACCGCCCATGCAAAACGTGCTTCATCATTGTTTTGGATGTTTACAACAGCTTCTTTTCGCTGAATCCATGTCGGCAGCTCGATGTACGATGAACCTCGCAGTGGATTGTACTTATTGATGTTAACTTCTAGATACAGTATTTCAACTAAAGCCCACCCTGATTCCTTTTCCTGAAATTCCTCGCTCTTAGTTGAAATAATGTTAGAGACATCCCTAAGTACATCACCAAAATTAGTCGACTCACTTATGACAAAATTCTTCGTATTAAATGATTTAATGTCCGTTATTTCGGATTCATCCGTGCTTTTAATGTACAAGGCGAAAAGTTCAAAATTAACTTTAAATAAACTATGATTGGACAAAGATTTAGCAAGAAGCTGTTGTACATCCGGTTGAACGCAATTTAAAAAGTTTGAAGTGCTCTGAAACTTTTGACTGGTGCGAATTCGGTAACTAGCAAACCTACTTTTAAATGCTGTATTAATTTCCTCGATGTTTGCGTTACTACCACTTCTACACGCATTATTTTTATGTGCATTACTCCGTAAGTGTCCCTGAAAATGCGAAGATGGTACATCGGTGTTACAGTGCTCGCAGTGAATAGTTTGAAGTTCATTTCTCCTAGGTTTTTTACTACTAGTACTTTCTACAGCTACATCAGTAGCTGCACGCTTTTTCCCTACTACTACCTGAGGGCAAGTAGATATTTGATGTACCTCTGCTAAGTGAGCCTGATATTGCTCTACATTAGCGAAGTACAGCCCGCAAACATCACATAAAGCAGATGTTATGCTAGGATGTTTTGATTTCATATGGCGCATGAAGTTATCTCGCCTTGTAAACGATGCCTCACACTGCTCGCAGGTGAACGTAGTAGACGCTTCTCTATGTTTCATTTTTAAATGTCGTGTAAGGGCATCTCGTCTTGTAAAAGTTACATCGCACTGCGAGCAGGGAAACATCTGAAAAGAGAACAACCAATAGAGATTAGCCTAAAGTTGCGATGTTCAACCTATAGAGGTCGGACATGACTGTGAGTTTGAAATTATACGATTAACCTCTTCTATGGCATGCGGATTAAAGAAAATAACTATTTATCAATAGACTAAAGTTACGATGTTTTAGAAGAAACCAAGTTTCAGCCTGCTGAGGTCAGACATAGCTATGTGCGTGTTTGAAATTATAAATTTAACCTCGTCTATAGCATGAGGATTGAAGAGAACGACTATTTGTCAATAGGCTAAAGTTACGATGTTTTAGAAGAAACCAAGTTTCAGCCTGCTGAGGACAGACATAGCTATGTGTGTGTTTGAAATTATAAAATTAAACTCTCTATAGCATGAGGATTGAAGAGAACGACTAAAGTTACGATGTTTTAGAAGAAACCAAGTAGTTTCAGCCTGTTGAGGACAGACATAGCTATGTGTGCGTGTTTGAAATTATAAGATTAACCTCGTCTATAGCATGAGGATTGTAGAGAACAACTATTTATCAATAGACTAAAGTTACGATGTTTTAGAAGAAACCAAGTTTCAGCCTGCTGAGGTCAGACATAGCTATGTGTGCGTGTTTGAAATTATAAAATTAACCTCGTCTATAGCATGAGGATTGAAGAGAACGACTATTTATCCATAGACTAAAGTTACGATGTTTTAGAAGAAACCAAGTTTCAACGTATAGAGGTCGGACATTGCTGTGAGTTTGAAATTATAAGATTAACCTCTTCTATGACATGCAGATTAAAGAAAATAACTATTTGTCAATAGACTAAAGTTACGATGTTTCAGAAGAAATCAAGTTTCAGCCTGCTGAGGTCAGACATAGCTATGTGTGTGTTTGAAATTATAAAATTAACCTCCCTATAGCATGAGGATTGAAGAGAACGACTAAAGTTACGATGTTTTAGAAGAAACCAAGTTTCAGCCTGCTGAGGTCAGACATAGCTATGTGCGTGTTTGAAATTATAAATTTAACCTCGTCAATAGCATGAGGATTAAAGAAAATGACTATTTATCAATAGACTAAAGTTACGATGTTTTAGAAGAAACCAAGTTTCAACGAATAGAGGTCAGACATACCTTAAAATCTTCGCGCTGCAAACTGTTACTCGGATGAATAAAATGCGTGCGTTCAAACCTGAAACTCGAATGATAATATTCTGGTCGTGCCTAAAAAGAAAAGAACAAACATATATGAATGTAGTGTAGGGTGTATCAGCTAGCCTAGTTATCTTTACAACTCAAAGTTCGAAAACATACCTTAAAATGAATGTGCTGCAGACTGTTACTTGGATAAATAAAATACGTACATTCAAGCCTGAAACTCGAATGATAATATTCTGGTCGAATCTAAAAAGAAAAGAACAAACATATATGAATGTAGTGTAGGGTGTATCAGCTAGCCTAGTTATCTTTACAACTCAAAGTTCGAAAACATACCTTAAAAAATGCACGTGCTGCAGACTGTTACTCGGATGAATAAAATGCGTACTTTCAAGCCTGTAACTCGAATGGTACCTAAAAAAGAAAAGAACAAACATATATGAATGTAGATGTCTATTACCTAGCGTAGAAGTTGCTTTCAAACAGTAACTAACAGTTCTAGCTTACCTTAAGATAAAGGCTGAAGAATAATATTCACAGCAGACAGTACTTAGACGGGAGATGTGTACGTGATAAACGCATACAGAGAAATGTGAGCGCTTCACGCAGACTGCAGCGAGTCAATATGCTGCTTGTTACCAAGCGGATGTGAAAATCGCTGACAACTGCAGTACAGTCGGAACGAAGTGTTTATGCAACAATAGCTCTCCTGCAGTCCCGCAGGCTGACGTATTTAAGCCGGAATCGAACCTCCTGTTGATACCGAGGTGTCAGAATTTAAGAGTTCTGCAGCGGATCGAGCCTTGGAAAGTTAGCGCGCGATCCTCGACTTCTGGACTTAAACGGGAGGGTACTAACCTACATCCGCGGTATTCCTTACCTGTAGGCACTTAAAGGTATTGAGCTGAAACTACATTTAGCTAGATCATGTTATGACGATCGCGCAGGCCCCTCGCCTAGCATTTGCTATTTTTTACGGCTTCTAGTTCGAACCCGCTATCTTCCGAAGTAGCGAGAATGATTGAAGAGTGTTGAGGGTGATTCATTTGTCGGATGGAGGCGTTAAGCTGTGTGCAGGCTTCTTCGGTAGGAGTAGGCTATGTGCCGGTACCGGGACATCTAGTTATCGATTTAAAATCCTAGTCAGGAAGGGCAACCGGTCGTAAAACTATGGTGTATGATCTAAGAGGCGGGGTGTGCAAAAAAGCCAGCAATAAGTAAGGGCTGTTGATGGGGGCGTTAAACCTTGTGCAGGCTCCTTCGAAAATGATTTTGAGTACAAGACGTTGATGGTGATTCATCTGTCGGATGGAGGCATTAAGCCTTGTGCAGGCTTCTTCGGTAGGAGTAGGCTATGTGCCGGTACCGGGACATCTAGTTATCGATTTTAAATCCTAGTCAGGAAGGGCAACCGGTCGTAAAACTAAGGTGTATTATCTAAGAGGCGGGGTGTGCAAAAAAGCCAGCAATAAGTAAGGGCTGTTGATGGGGGCGTTAAACCTTGTGCAGGCTCCTTCGAAAATGATTTTGAGTACAAGACGTTGATGGTGATTCATCTGTCGGATGGAGGCATTAAGCCTTGTGCAGGCTTCTTCGGTAGGAGTAGGCTATGTGCCGGTACCGGGATATCTAGTTATAAAACCCGCTATAACTAATTTATCACGTATACTGCGATTTAAAATCCTAGTCAGGAAGGGCAACCGGTCGTAAAACTATAGTGTAAAAGTTTCAACATATAGAGATCAGACATGGTTGTAAGTTTGAAATTATAAGATTGACCTCTTCTATAGCATGAGGATTGAAGAGAACAACTATTTATCAATAGACTAAAGTTGCAATGTTCGGAAGAAACCAAGTTTCAACCTACTGAGGTCGGACATTGTCGTGAGTTTTACTAAGCTAAGTCTACATCTACAGTACCCCCCCCCCCCTACCTGTTAGCAACAACACGAAACGCTGAGGTACCGAAATATACAAGTTCTACAAGCTGACGTATTTGTACTATGATTGAACGGGGAGGTTTGAGCTCAGCTCGAGAAGCTGCTAATAATTTTATTGCGTACTGTACGCGTGTAGCGGACTTCGTACCCTGCTGAGGCAAACATATTCCAGGTAGGAGCTAGCGAGCCGGATGCAGCGTGCGTGCGCGCGTGTGTGTAGGCATGCTTCAAAAACACATCCCAGATATTTTTTTCCTCGTTCTAGAGTCTGCTTATTCTAAATCCGGTGTTTACCCTTCCTGATGTAACAAGACTAGGATTTATTTTTTAGACTGCACTTGGCTAGAAATAGCTACATAAAATTATTATATAGAAAGAGAATTGCCGGCTCCTACAGTTTGGTTTAGTGTGCCTGCCTCTCACCCGGCAGTCTCGGGTTCGATTCTCTTGGGGTTAAAATATGTTTTACAGAGCTTAAATCGCAAGAATCCGTTTTACGATCGATTGCACTTCCTGATGCAAAACTGGGAGTATCTAGCCTCTTACATCATACACTATTGTTTTCGACCGGTTGCCCTTCCTGACGTCAAAGAACTCGGATTAAGAATCTGTTTTACAACTTCTAACACGAGAATCGGGGATTTACAGCTAGATGCTCTTCTTAGATTTTAAATCGCTGTATCACGAACTATTGTTTTACAGTCGGATGCCCTTCCTGACGCGAAACTAAGATTTTAAATCAGAAGAATTTGTTTTAAGACTAGTTGCCCTTCCTAACGCAAAACTAGTAGTATCTATCCTCTTACATCATACACTATTGTCTTCGACCGGCTGCCCTTCCTGACGTCAAAGAACTGGGATTAAGAATCTGTTTTACAACTTCTAACACGAGAATCGGGGATTTACAGCTAGATGCTCTTCTTAGATTTTAAATCACTGTATCACGAACTATTGTTTTACAGCCGGATGCCCTTCCTGACGCGAAACTAAGATTTTAAATCAGAAGAATTTGTTTTAAGACTAGTTGCCCTTCCTAACGCAAAACTAGTAGTATCTAGCCTCTTACATCATACACTATTGTCTTCGACCGGCTGCCCTTCCTGACGTCAAAGAACTGGGATTAAGAATCTGTTTTACAACTTCTAACACGAGAATCGGGGATTTACAGCTAGATGCTCTTCTTAGATTTTAAATCGCTGTATCACGAACTATTGTTTTAGAGTCGGATGCCCTTTCTGACGCAAAACTAAGATTTTAAGTCAGAAGAATTTGTTTTAAGACTAGTTGCCCTTCCTGACGCAAAACTAGCAGTATCTAGCCTCTTACATCATACACTATTGTTTTCGACCGGCTGCCCTTCCTGACGTCAAAGAACTCGGATTAGGAATCTGTTTTACAACTTCTAACACGAGAATCGGGGATTTACAGTTAGATGCTCTTCTTAGATTTTAAATCACTGTATCACGAACTATTGTTTAGCCGGATGCCCTTCCTGACGCAAAACTAAGATTTTTAAATCGCAAGAATTTGTTGAGTTGCCCTTCCTAACGCAAAACTAGCAGTATCTAGCCTCTTACATCATACACTATTGTCTTCGACAGGTTGCCCTTCCTGACGCTGAAAGACCGGGATTTAGCCAGTTACCCTTCCTGATACAACAAGACTAGGATTTTTTTTTTAGACTGCACTTGGCTAGAAATAGCCACATGAAATTATTATATAGAAAGAGAATTGCTGGGCGGATGACAGCTGTCAGAAAAGCATATAGGTTTGTAAAGCACGTAGAATTTACCGCCACCACATTTCAAAGGTAAGTAGCTAAAGAGGGCAGCACGGTGATTAAAGATGGCGGATGACAGCTGCATGTGGCTTTGTTTCCAAACAAGAGCACGTGGAATTTGCCGCCACCACATAGAGGGCAGCACGGTAATTAAAGATGGCGGTTGACAGCTGCACGTAGCTTTGTTTACTACACGCTAGTGAGGTTAAGTTGGTAGCACTAAGGTTTAGACCCGCCAAGATGGCAGCACTGCCGATGACAGGTGACGAATTTTACATCTACTGCGATAAAGAGGGCGGCACAGTGCTCTGTAGTTTAAAGATGGCGGATGACAGCTGTCAAAAAAGCACATGGCTGTCAAAAAAGCACGTGGCTTTGTTTATCTCGAGCTAGTGAGGTTAAGTTGGTAGCACTGAGGTTTAGGCCCGTCACGATGGCAGCACTGCCGGTGACAGGTGACGAATTTTACATCTACTACGTGTGCCATTTCACTGTAATGAGAAGTTACAATCGTAAGGAGAACAAAGATGAGACCCATGTATCTTGGAATAATTAACGCCGAAAGATCTAAATCATGTGGCATATGAAGGCAAAAGTGCGCACATCAAGTGGGAGAGTGGAAGAAGTGAGATCCGGAAGGCAGTGAAAAGGATCGAACGGGAATATTGTTACTAACAATTATAAAAAAAACAACAACGAAAAAACAACGAGATTGGATTGCTACCATAAAATACGCGAATTGGAGAAAGAAGTAACTGCATCAGAATATTAAAGACGGCATAATAAGGAATCAATTTCGCGGGATAGAGAAGAAATTTGAGAAGCTACATTGAGGACTGAACTAGGAATTAATAAGTTCATTCAGCGATTTTCAAGGGAAGTGAGAAGAAGAAGTCAAGTAGCAAGTTTACGTCACCGCAGTCCTTGCTGACGTACTTCACGGTGACGAAAGTAAAGGGTTACCAAGGGAATCCTACAGTAAATTGAGATATACTGAAGAAGAGAACTAATCATTTCAAATCCTAAAATTTACATCAACTTAAGGAGAGATTCGTCTAGTAAATCAGCTCTTTCAGAGGAAACAATCTTCATAGTAGATAGTTTCTCATAGCCATCTTCGATGGAAATGCTAATTAATCTCGTATGCCATTCTGTTCAGACTAGACCACGGATGAACATGGAGCTCTAAGAAGATGGTAAGCCAAACTGCCCAAATGGATGCCGCAGGATGACATTGCCGATTGAGATGACCGAGTCCAGAGAAGGAATATGTGAATATTTCCCGTCCATCCAGGGAAATAAATAGCGACGTTCCAATATGTCCTACCAGCTGGACATATGACGGCGATTGGAGCTGCTGAATTCAGATAAGTTTTACCTTTTAAATCAGTATCATAATGTTTGTATTCAACTGTAAATGTAGCATCGTTTATTAGTTTATTAGGTGCGAAGTGACTAAACGAGAAGAGTGGTGTGATGAATCAGAATGAAGGTAGATAGGTAGTTTTCGGATGTGCATAACAAATCCCTAACTAGGTGGTTATTCAGTGATAAAAGCCTACGTTCGGAATATAATCCGTTTAGTGTGGAATTCTGAGTTAATCAAAGTGATAGTAAGTCGTATGGTACACAATAGAGCGATATAGGTACATGTATACGTTGGTTATAGTCAATGAGTGCCATGTAGGATATGCTTGCTAGGTAGACACATCTGTTTATGATGAATGATGATTATGACTGAATGGAGGTCATGGTATTTGGAAATGTGTCCGGGAGCTGTAATTAAAAGAAAGGCCACAAAAGTAAGATATGAACCCGTGTTAGTAAGGAGACAGATTATGGTTGTGAAAATATAATAGTAATATTTTAAGAGAAGTTGATGCATGATTGATGATTTAGAATAATGATGATTATTAATTCTTCACGAGGATGAACACGGTGATGTGGCTAGGTGCTCAACGGTTTTCATGCAGAGTTTTTGCTAATTAGGAAGTGAATAGGTAGCAATTGCATGTTTTGTTGATCTCACGAGCAAGCATGTAGAAAAACAAGTAGATCTGAGTGACATCTGTTAGCCAAAACGCTCACTTGGTTGTATCGACAACATTTCAGTCTGAAGGACGAACCGTACACATGTGCTGTCACAAAGTCTTCTTAATACCAATTGATTCTCAGACGAGAAGAACGTAGTAATTTCTTAGGCGACATCCCATCACTGATGACCAAATGGAAATATAAGCATGTTTTTCAACGATCAAGTTTTCACACTATGCACCACTCTTGATGACAGTATCAGATAAGTATAGTAGGGTAGTCATTAACAGGTATGATATCGCACCTATGTTTAGCTTAAGATGATGAAAGTGCTTAGACCTTTAAATGTTTATATGTCTTACTGGTTCTGATTGAATTTTATGAGAACTATATTGATTT
The DNA here is from genome assembly GCF_040414725.1 of Anabrus simplex. Classification (NCBI taxonomy): domain Eukaryota; kingdom Metazoa; phylum Arthropoda; class Insecta; order Orthoptera; family Tettigoniidae; genus Anabrus; species Anabrus simplex. Next base: position 1,381,315,646 of record NC_090265.1, read on the forward strand.
GAATGGGAAACTTATCGGAATTCATGCAGAATAAATGACCTTAGGCGAAGAAGCATGAATATTCGACATCCAAGTAATCAAATTTTCCATGATCAATGATCCCTATCCAACATTGTGATGTGATTATATATGGTAACATTTGGGAACTATCCTTCCAATTTAGCACCCATAGGTATTTATGAGTATGTTGAAGGACAGAATTATTCTGTGGTTGTAAATGAATATGAGCTCCGAGGGAGAGCCAATAGTTGATTAAAACCTCACATATGGTAAGAAAGATACCAAGTCTTGAAATATGATAATAAGTTTTAAATGCGTCCTGGATACCATGAGAAAGAGACCCTCAATCTATATTTTGCGTATTGAAACGCATATTGTAAATATTTCTTTTCTTTGTTAAGGTGCACCTAAGCTAATAGTTTTTCTTCTTGTTACCCAAACCAGTACTTAGTTTTTCTGGTTACCCAGACGGATAATATTTACTTTATTACCCAAACGGATATTAACTATGCAATTAAGTTTATCTTTAGTTATTCAAGGAAGTTTCAGTTATTTATACGGATCTTTAACTACTCGTATTAGGAAAGCTTTTACTAATTTAAGTATTCAAACATTTAATTTCGTTTCAATCCATTAATTGAGCGTTTCATTTCAGTTTAATTATTATTTTAAGAGTCTGTGAGGGAAATGAGACGTTTTCTTTAGACTTATGAATTGTAATTTTTACGAGCTTGAGTATATTAGGATTCAACTTAGTGCTAGCCTATACAGAACTCAATCTCTTGCCATAATTTGCAATCTGTTCCTGATTTTTTTTTTTTGTGGACGATTATGATTTGAGCACTCAGAGCAATGAATTCCTGAAGATCTGTTATAGATGATGACGAAGTCGAATAACATTTACTTTAGAATGCGTAGAGGGCGCTGGGTGTGTCAAATACCAGGAGATTTCCATGAATATTACTTACACATATTTGCACGATACCGCCTTTCTTTTCTGCGATTCTTCTTTCCATCCAGAAACATGGAAATATTGAAAGGAGGAGAGATATAGCGCAATTTAAAGAAAAGGGAATGAGTGATTAGATATTGAATGGATAAAATAGAAAATTTTATTAGGATAAGTCCAAGTTCCCTCGAAGTAGGCCAAGGGAACAATCTCCCATACTATTTCCTCGACCACATTTTTTTTATGGAGGATAGTCTAATGTGCGAATGCTGGATTGAAATATTGTTATAATAAATAAATGTAGAAATATGAATCAGTTCTTTCAATGTGTTGGTAGTATAGTGACCTAGATTTAAGTCAATGAGAGCGATGACATCTTGATAATATAAGAAGTAGTGTATGCAGCACCTGAAGATCGTTTCTATAGATAATTTAAATCTTACGTGGCTCCGCATGGAATATCTTTCTCTGATTTGGAACTCAACACCCGAACTATCGAACTATTTAGTTGAAGATTATAATTAAGCTAGCCTGAATATTATGCGTCCTTTCAATGAGCCGGGAACGGCGCATACGATAAAGAGGGCAGCACAGTGCTCTGTAGTTTAAAGATGGCGGATGACAGCTGTCAAAAAAGCACGTGGCTTTGTTTATCTCGAGCTAGTGAGGTTAAGTTGGTAGCACTAAGGTTTAGGCCCACCAAGATGGCAGCACTGCCGGTGACAGTTGACGAATTTTACATCTACTACGATAAAGAGGGCAGCACAGTGCTCTGTGGTTTAAAGATGGCGGATGACAGCTGTTAAAAAAGCACGTGGCTGTCAAAAAAGCACGTGGCTTTGTTTACCACACGCTAGTGAGGTTAAGTTGGCACCACTAAGGTTTAGGCCCACCAAGATGGCAGCACTGCCGGTGACAGGTGACGAATTTTACATCTACTACGATAAAGAGGGCAGCACAGTGCTCTGTGGTTTAAAGATGGCGGATGACAGCTGTCAAAAATGCACGTGGCTGTCAAAAAGCACGTGGCTTTGTTTACCTCGCGCTAGTTAGGTTAAGTTGGTACTACTGAGGTTTAGGCCCGTCAAGATGGCAGTACTGAGGTTAGCGATGCGTTGTTGTCGATGACAGCTGTCAAAAAGCACGTGGCTTTGTTTACAAATTCAAATTTCCCGCGGGAGGTGGAGGAGACCTCTGGGAGGCCTCTGGCTGTGGTGGAGGTGGAGGAGGCATCTGGGAGGCCTCTGGCTGAGGTGGAGGTGGAGGAGGCATCTGGGAGGCCTCTGGCTGAGGTGGAGGTGGAGGTGGCCTCTGGGAGCCCGAGGTGGAGGTGGCCGCCGAATCCCTGTATTATACTACTACTATGGATGCCACGTATGATGTGGTTTTGATCAGATTTACACACACACACACACACACACACACACACACACTAAATACAGTGTAGTGCTTGAAGTTATGCGACACTTAAGGATTTCCCAGCCGTAAAATAATTACACTGGCAGCTAGGCTAACGGCACTACAATAACACAGTTAATAGCTCAAATTTGTTCTAGAAATAGACTGCATTACAAATTCCAAGGGTGAAGCAATATAGAGCTTTTGGTACCATCCAATTTCCGATCCTTGGCAGTATTGCTTTGCTACATTTAGGGTATTTAGGGTATACCGTATCACGAAAGAATATCCTCCTCTGTCTTCCTAGACCCTTAATCCTTGTTATTGCCATTATTGTGGTGGTGGTGGTGGTGGTGGTGGTGGTGGTGGTGGTGGTGGTGGTTATTGTTTTAAGCGGAAGTACAACTGGGCAACCATCCTCTATGAACGCAAATCAGAGAGAAGAAATGAAAGAGGTCCGACACTTAAAAAAATAAAGGTATCGACAAAAGAAAGGAAAAAAGGCCTCGAAACCCTGATACCGTCGGGATCAGAAAAGAAGAAGAGTTGAACAATGGAGGTCTGATAGTAAAGCCGAAGATGAGGAGCCTGACACAAGTAAGTGGAAGCAATGCCGGACTAAGCTAGGGTTGTCGTGGTCGCCAACCGACGCTCCCAAGTCGAGAGCAACCTGGTCCCCTTTTTTAAGTCACCTCTTAGGACAGGCGGGGGATACTACGGATGTGCCATTATTGTAATTTGGGTATCATCAGCCGTTTATACTATACTAGCAGGATACCCGTGCTTCGCTACGGTATTATAATGAAATTTATAATTGAATGCTTAACGTTTTATATATAATCTGCCGAAATTCGCGATCTAACTCGTTTTCTGAGAGAATCCGCCAAAATTCGTGATCTGACTCGTTTTCCTGAGAGATTACGGCAAATTTCCTCCCATTTTTAATCTTTCTTTCCAGCAATCGATTTCGTACTTCCCGGGATAGTTCTAGGTATTCCACCCGGCCAGTTGGGTCCCTAAATCTTTGCCATCTTTCCCTATAAGCATTTCAGTATGGATAAAATCCTTGAGGATATCCGGCGTGGTGTCGTCTTGGGAGCCTTGGCGGTACTGAACCCGCGGCCGGACTGCAATAGCAGTCATTACCCGGCCAGGGCCCATTTCCAGCGCGGTCCACACATTTTAACGAAGGTAAAGAACATTATTATTATTATTATTATTATTATTATTATTATTATTATTATTATTATTATTATTATTATTATTATAGATGATCTGGACCCCACAGCAAGATGTAAGACCGCTACATGGCGGTAAATTACATCTGCTGCCATTGTCATTTTTTACACTGTGACCAGCACCACTGTCGCGCGTAGGCAAGTGCGCGGGATTTCTGGCGATACGAATGACGTACTGTACTTCCGTGCATTATTGACCTTATTATAGAGGTGAACGATTGGACGGTAAGTCTCATTCCTCTCCTTTATTCCAAATGTGTTTAAATTTTTATTTATATGCCAGGAGAATCTACTGTAATCTAAGAACGTTCTCCGAAGGAAAAGATGGCTCTTGTAAACGAACCCAGGGAAGATTAAAAATGATCGATTTATGATCAGAATAAGTACATCGAAAATCTACAGCCTGTTTCCAGTCATTCGACAGGGTGAGGAATGGAATGAATAAAGCCCCCATCTAGCGGCGACAATAGGAATTGTGCCGGCTGCCGAAGCCTGTCGCACTCCTCTGGGGCAATGATTAATGAATGACAAATGAAATGAAATGATATTGGTCTGTGTTTCTGGAATGAATGATGACAGGGAAAACCGGAGTATCCGGAGAAAAACCTGTCCCGCCTCCGTTTTGTCCAGCACGAATGTCACATGGAGTGACCGTGATTTGAACCACGGAACCCAGCTGTGAGAGGCCGGCGCGCTGCAGCCTGAGCCACGGAGGCTCCTTATAAGTACATTATAAACAGTAAAATCAATTGGTCTCACCTCCTTTTACACCCCACCGCCGTTAAGTTTATTTACTCCACCCCACCCAAAAAATAAAAGAAGGCGTGTTTCTTTATGTTTAAAGGAGATTCTAAACACCAGTGTTCACGTCTACTACCTTCAGTTTTGAGATACAAGTATCCCCATAAAAATAATTCACTTTTTTTTCACTTCCTTTCAGCTCCCCCCCACCCCCCAAGTGAATTTTCCGGCAAAAAATACTTGTTTCTTTAATAGTAAAGGATCTCCTAAATACCAATTATCACGACTCTAACTTCTTCAGTTTTTTATTTATGTGTTCTCATGAAAGGAATTAAACTCCTTTTCACTCCCGCCCCGAAGATGATTCCCCCCAAAACGAGTTTTTCTTTGTTTTTAAAGGAGATAAAAATACCAATTTTGACGTCTGTAACAACTTTAGTTTTTATTAGATGTAAGTATTCTCATACAATAAAGTCAATTTTTCTATTCTTCTACCTCCTCCCCCTCCCCCCCCCCCCGTCTTCATTGGATTTTCCGAGAATACGTGTTTCTTTACTTTTAAAGCAGATTCCAAATATCAAATTTCACGTCTGTAACATCTTCATTTTTGAGATATCAGTAGCCTAATTAAAACCATTCAACATTTTCAGCCACCCAAGTGGTATTTTTGAAAACTAAAAATACACGTTTCCTTATTTTTAAAAGAGATAAAAAACATTTTTCACTTCTGTAATATTTTAAGTTTTTGGAGATATACCGGTACTGTATAAATTCTCATTTTAACATTTCACCCCCTTTTTAAGTTTCCCTTGAGAGGAGTTTCCAAAAACAAATCACCTATGTTCCTTTATATTTACAGGAGATTCCAAATACCACTTTTTACGTCCGTAACATTTTACGTTTCTCAGATATTCTGCAGATATAGTCTTTCAAAAAATTCACCCTAATTTGTCACTCCTGTTCAACCGCCATTAATTGGATTTTCCAAAAACAAAAAAATGCGTTTTTCTTTATATTTAAAGGAGATCCCATATACTAATGTCTTCAGTTTCTGAGATATATGTATCCTCATTAAAGGCATTCAACCCATTATTCACCCTTTTACACCCCTCCTATTGGGATTTACAGAAAAAATACGTGTTCCTTTATTTTTAAAGGAGATTCTAAATATTAATTTTTACATGTGGAAACTTTTAAAGTTTTGAGATATAGATACACTCGTTTTAAAAATCCACCCCCTTTCACCCCGCACTATTTGGATTTTCCAAAAGCAAAAAAAAAGTTTTTAAAATTTTTAAAGGAGATCCCAAATACCAATTTTGAGGTCAGTAATATCTTCAGTTTCTGAAATATATCCTCATTAACGGCATTCAACCCCTTTTACACCCCTCCTATTGAGATTTTCCGAAAACAAAAATACATGTTTATGTATTTTTAAAGCAGATTCTAAATACCAAATTTTACATCTGTAAACTTTTAAAGTTATAAGATGTAGGTACACTCATTTTAAAAATTCACCCCTTTTCACCCCCCCCCCCGCCCAATTATTTGGATTTTCCAAAATCGAAAAATACCTGTTTCTTTATTTTTTAAAGTAGATCCCAAATACCAATTTTCAGGTCTGTAAAATCTTCAGGTTCTGAAATATAAGTAGCCTCATTAAAGGCATTCAACCCATTTTCACCCTTTTCCACCCCTCCTATTCGGATTTTCCGAAAACAAAAAATGCGTGTCTCTTATTTTTAAAGGAGATTCCAAATACTAATTTTTACATCTATAAACTTTAAAAGTTTTGAGATATAGATACACTCGTTTAAAAAGTCACCCCCTCTTCACCCCCCCCATTAATTGGATTTTCCAAAAACAAAGAAATACGTGTTTCTTTATTTTTAAAGGAGATCCCAATCATCAATTTTCAGGTCTGTAATATCTTCAGTTTCTGAGATATAAGTAGCGGTACCCTGATTAAAGGCATTCAATCAATTTTTCACCGTTTTTACCCCTCCTATTGGGATTTTCTGGAAACAAAAAAATACGTGTTCCCTTATTTTTAAAGAAGATTCTAAATACCAATTTTTACATCTATAAACTTTTAAAGTTATAAGATGTAGGTACACTCATTTTAAAAATTCACCCCTTTTCACCCCCCCCCCCCCATTATTTGGATTTTCCAAAATCGAAAAATACCTGTTTCTTTATTTTTTAAAGTAGATTCCAAATACCAATTTTCAGGTATGTAATATCTTCAGGTTCTGAAAAATAAGTATCCTCATTAAAGGCATTCAACACTTTTTTCACCCCTTTTCACCCCTCCTGTTGGGATTTTCCGAAAACAAAAAAAAATGTGTTTCTTTATTTTTAATGAAAATTCTAAATACCAATTTTTACATCTGTAAACTTTCAAAGTTTTGAGATATAGATACACTCATTTTAAAAATTCACCCCCCTTTACACCCTCCCATTAATTGGATTTTCCAAAAACAAAAAAAATACGTGTTTCTTTTTTAAAAGAGATCAAAAGTACCAATTTTCAGGTCTGTAATATCTTCAGTTTCTGAGATATAAGTAGCGGTACCCTGATTAAAGGCATTCAACCAATTTTTCACCGTTTTCACCCCTCCTATTGGGATTTTCTGAAAACAAAAAACTACGTGTTCCCTTATTTTTAAAAAAGATTCTAAATACCAATTTTTACATCTGTAAACTTTTAAAGTTTTGAGATATAGATACACTTAAAATTTCAACCCGCTTTTCACCCCCTTAGCGACGGAATATTCAAAAATCCTCTCTTAGCGAGTACCTACATCTTAATATGAATATATTCCCAAAATTTCATTTCTTTATGTCCAGTAGTTTTGGCTCGGCGATGATGAATCAGTCAGTCAGTCAGTCAGTCAGGACAAGTTATTTTATATATATAGATTAACCCTTTATTGAATGAATTTGAAGGGAACAAATTATTACCGGTACGATGTTATGGAAATCAAAGCCTGTTAGCTGCTCGATGTGGTCGTTTCATATATTTCTATCAAGCATGTGGCACGCGTTCGCTCTTCCTACCACAAGTTTCCGTAGTTTGTGAAAGATTTCCCGTCCAACGTTTATACTTTGAAAATACCTATAATTGCCATTGTTATTTCCTGAATCACCCTTGATGCAATTGATAAAGGAATAAAGATCAAAAGGAAGCGAAAAAACATCATCCGCTAAGCAGATGACACGGTGATATTACCTGACAATTTAGAAGGCCTTCACTTCTTCCTGAACAGGAACAGCGACAACGACGTAAGCAAGAAGGTTTTTAATTTTTTAACAATTTGCTTTATCACATCGACACAGATAGGTCTCGTGGCGCTCTTCAGAATACAACTACCTACGCCGGGAACTAATGGAGCTTCCCTACTCGTCACCACCGATTTCGCTCAAATTTATAGAACATGCAGGGCTTGGCTAGAAATGAAAGTACCCGAAGTGGGAACTCCAGATGGCCAAGCGTATAGAAAATAAAAATAAAAATGTTGACGCGGCTCCCGCACCGTATAAGGTATAAGCCACTTACGTTAGCGCGCACGCCATGCAGTTGTTGGCGTAGCGGTAAGAGCTCGGACTGGTAATTCGATGGTCGTGGGTTCAACTCCCCGTACGGAGACTGTTTTTTCCTGTCAAATTTTATATTATTCATTTTCCAATTAAGCAAAGAGGTGAATAATTCATTTTATTTATTTATTTATTTATTTATTTATTTATTTATTTATTTATTTATACGCAAAAGGCATAGAAAAGGTAAAAAAATTGGTATTTTGTTGTCAGAATTCTTTTTCTACCTGCGCCAAGAATCTATTTTTACCGGGCGAGTTGGACGTGCGGATAGAGGCGCGCGGTTGTGAGCTTGCATCCGGGAGATAGTGGGTTCGAATCCAATCGCACTGTCGGCAGCCCTGAAGATGGTTTTCCGTAGTTAAGGCCACTGCCGCTTCCTTCCAACTCCCAGGCATTTCTTATCTCATCGTCGCCATAAGAACCTATCTGTGCCGGTGCGACGGCCAATAGCAAAAAAAAAAAAAGGAATCTATTGTTTGTGTACAGCCGCCAGGAGCAGCCTTCACTTGTCAGGTGAAAACGAATTTGCAGCGAAACGACTGTTCACGTTTATGGCACATTCCCCAAGGAAGGGTAAAGCCAATAAAGAAAAAAGAAGAATTTCTGTTTGAACACGTCGGGAAAGTTCGCAACTCCAAATTTTCTACAATTGTGCGCTCATTACAAAAATGACGTCCTATATGCCTTTTGCATACAAATAAATTAATTAAATGAAAATAAATGAATAATATAAAAATTGAAAAAGGACATTCCCCACACGGGGAGTCGAACCCACGACCATCGAATTACTAGCCCAAGCTCTTACCGCTACGCCAACTACTGACCAGCGTACGCACTAACGTAAGTAGCTTATACGGTGCGAGAGCCGCGTCAACATTATTATTTTTATTTTTATTTTCTATACGCTTGGCCATCTGGAGTTCCCACTTTGGGTACTTTCATTTCTAGCCAAGCGCTGCATCTTCTAAAAAATTTGAGCGAAATTGGTGGTGACGAGTCGGGAATGCCCCCTTGTGAGTGTCATACTTGCTCGCTCTTCACAATACGATTACCTTCACCGGGGAAAAATGGCACTGAGTGTCATTATGCTTGCTGGCTCTTCACAATACAACCACCCACACCGGGAACTAATGGCACTGAGTGTCATTGTACTTGCTCGCTCTTCACAATACAACCACCCACACCGGGAACTAATGGCACTGAGTGTCATTATACTTGCTCGCTCTTCACAATACAACCACCCACACCGGGAACTAATGGCACTGAGTGTCATTATACTTGCTCGCTCTTCACAATACAACCACCCACACCGGGAACTAATGGCACTGAGTGTCATTATACTTGCTCGCTCTTCACAATACAACCACCCACACCGGGAACTAATGGCACTGAGTGTCATTATACTTGCTCGCTCTTCACAATACTACCACCCATACCGGAAACAAATGGCACTGAGTGTCATACTTGCTCGCTCTTCACAATACTACCACCCACACCGGGAATAAATGGCACTGAGTGTCATTATTGTGCCCTATAGTCCCCTTGTCAACGTCAAGCCACTGCTGAAAGCTGACCAGGGAGACCATAGTGAACAAACCTTCACCCGCAGGTGAATAACCTTGGCACATAGCTTACCTGTTCGATCCTCTCCATCTGCACCGGCATACAGCAATTCTTCAGGGGTAACGAGTAAAGAAAGGAAAAGGGGCGACTCAGTAACATAAAATGGAGAGGAATGAAATTCTGAGGGAAAACTTAATACCAACAACACAAACTAACATTGAGCTGCAAATTCGTATAAACATCTAATTTATTACAATAAAGGAGGAAATCTAGAATTTACAAATGGTTGTCGCATATAATACAAAGGACGTTGTCATCATACATAATGCTGGATTTCTTCACGTGAGAGGCATCCTGCTAGATTACATGTCCTGGTGGATGAGTTTCTAGGCATTTTTCCCAAGGCTCCGGCACCAGCTAGCTTAATAACTCCCTCAAGAAAGAAAAAGAAAACGGAACCGTTAGACTTTCACAGTCGTAACCTAATTACACATAAACAAAGTAACCCTTCATTACAGTAAATTTATGCCACGGTACTCAGAACGAATATAAACTACACTATACATGCACTACTCCTTCTACCGTCCTGGACTCGAACACGAGACTACTCCCTAAACCTTATGACATATAATTAATCATCTCCTAGGAAACACATGAATAACAAGGTACAATCTTAAAACAATAGGTTATGTATCTCTGTCAATGACACACATTGACGTGTAGAAAATCTTTCTTTCCTGCGGCATACCTAACAGGTCACATATCTTCGCTCTCCCTTACCAGAAACTCGCATTCTTCCCTCCGGCCGTCAACCCCATGGTGACGTCACTGTGACCAAGATTCTGGCCCTAGACTTCCTTGAATTAATATGAATGGAGCGGCCATGTTTAAAGCCATATTTCATAGCTTGACAGTAGTAAACAGACCAAGCCAAGATTCTGTCTTCGCCCGCTCATTCTCCCTTGCGGAGCCTTCTCTTCAAAGAATTACCAGTGACCTTTCACATGTTATGGACTCAGTAGGGTACACATTCAACCCCCTCGCATTTTTACACCCAAATATACTCGGCACGCTATCAGACTGCACAGCAGTGCTCTCATTGGCACAAATAATCAAATCGCAACAGAATTCATTACACATCATACTCCTTATGGGCATTATCACAATGCTCTGGGCTAATTACATAATCCTCCTTTCTTAAGGGCTCCTTGGTTCCTGCCCCGCTCCATTCCATACATAGTTCAAGACCATTGAGGATTATAGAAGACCTTGTACTTTCGTTATCTCCTGACTGAGACGCTACCGTATATCATGTTACATGCGTTTAACTATTCCCTACTGGCTTGTTCTGGCAAGAAGGAACTTCCTTGTGACTGCTTAAGTCTCATTTAGATGATACTACACGACCTCAAATTCCCTATCGGAAACATATCGCTACATAGATCTGACATAAAATGAAGCACTATAAGACAAATTACAGGCAAAGTTACCTACACTACTGAGTTCGAGATCCGGGCATAAATTCTTCCTATAAGTGCCCGCTGTCACCTCATTATGTACATATTGGCGGAAGGCCAAAATTCGTCTGTTAAGACCCTGAATTTTGACTAGCTGATGCATGCTAATAATGGAAAGATCTAACCTTGGTCCTGTGACATTTCCCAAACAGTTCCCCGACTGCACATTGGTGGCTTAAGCCATCATGATGACACGGTAGATAGGCAATATCACCCGTAGACTGCTGACTGGTGTCATCCTGGTCGGTGGTTGTTTCACTTCAGCGCGTGCGGATGACGTGCTTGCCGCCTCCTTGATGTAATTGATGCGACGGCTGGACTTCGCTGCTGGCCCAGGTTAGCGCCTCGACGTCGTGAAGTGGGTCCTGCGGCTCTGCTTGATGGCTGTTGTGTCGCAGATGAAGGTACAGCGTCCGGCACACTCGTGACGTAAGAGAACTGTAAGGAAAGTCACATTACAATGTGTTTTGATGTCAATGCCTATAGCTTCCTTTCGATGATTATTTTCCCTTGGACTGCTTCTTTCATAGTACTTTCTTTCTCACACCCGTATTTCTGCGGATCAATTAGACTCTGCTCAAGACCGATATTAGTACAGAACGGATAGAATGTACATTAGACCTCTGAGCTTACACTAACATTTATCCTCAGTTTAGAACAATATGAGCCTCAACTTATGCTGCATGACTTTACGTGAATAAATTACAAGCAGAGAAGTGTTCTTTCAGACAACCAAGTAAATCTTCACTGAACTAAGTTGTTATCAAAGTCACACCAAGTTGTTACTTACAATTTCCTGTAGACAATAGATTCGGACTGCTCTGGTCGAAGACAATGATGACCTGCTCCGCACTGGATCGTCGTGCGAGTAACAGCTTCTCAGCGTCCATGTACCCAGCAGAATGAAGCTTGCGCTCCCCACGGCTGTATTTATAAATAATCAGGTATCCACGCGACCGAGCTCAACGTGTGCGGTCACTTCACACGTTTGCCCGCGAAGCTGAAAACTCTCCCACGGCCTGATGCACACTTATTTATTCTTCAATTATGTTGTCTTTAATGTCGTGCAACATATCAAAATTTCCAGTGAAATATTCTACTTGCAGTTTTCCAATGCAATGTTGCAGATTCCCTATGTGGGTGCAGATATTACATAAAATTCGTTTCCCGCCCCTATAGTTTCCGCGGGATTTCTCACGTAGATGTACGCGTCCCACGCTCATCTCAAGAGGCTAGCTTGGGTTAATAAATTCTTATGAGCTTCCAGAAACTTCAGGTCCCGTCTGATGCGACTTTCCCACGAGAAGTGCAGCCTCTCAGCCACTCTGACAATAAAATGCCACCCAAGGCGATATTCTTTGTGGTCTCATGTAATTTCTATAATTTATACTAAGATCCATATTTTCCGAACATGAACTGAATGGTTCATTATACTTGCTCGCTCTTCACAATACGACTACCTACACCGGAAACAAATGGCACTGAGTGCCAATATACTTGCTCGCTCTTCACAATACGACTACCTACACCGGGAACAAATGGCACTGAGTGCCAAGAAGCTCGCTCTTCAAAATCTGACCACCACGACTGGGAACTAACGAGCTTGGGATCATGATTTAGTGATTGAGCTACCAAAATACCTAGTGATGGCAAAGATAAGGCTGGCGACAATACGCAGAGTCAGTCAAAAAAGAATGAGTGCATAGTACTGTATAAGTTCTCGTCAGAATACTTTCTCAGAAACAATTGAACCTTACACCACCTGCCTACTTACCTGTTTACTCTGGATCGGTCGAAACTGGCTAGAAACTGCCAGGAGATGATTCCGGGCCTTTTAGACTAAAAGGAACGGCCCCAAAGCAGAGAAACAATAACGTAGAGCAGAGGTCAATTAAAACGAATAAGGTTTATTAACATAAGCTAATAAGAAGAGATGAAGATATGTTCATAGAAGAAGCAAAATGGGGAAACACAGGGAGTCGAATACTCACATAGTTTGTGAAGATATATCAATCGCAATCGAGTCGTTTGACTCATCAAATTGGATTTCATGAAATTTTACACTGTCGCAACAGAGGTATCATGAAAAAATGATACAATTATATTCAATCATTAGCAGTCAGTGGTAATTACGGTAAAACGTGATGCAAAACATTTCTTCCTTAGGGACCAGATGTCATAAAGAGGTGAAAGTAGCAGCTTTCACACAAGAAAAATATTATCACGGCTTTCCAGATAATTCTAATCTTTTTCTTAAGTAAATGAGTATATACCTAAACATGATTACTACTTTCGGGGGGAGGGTGATAGGGATTAGTGAAAATACCATCTCTTCACAATAATTTTTTACCTATTTGTTTTGTGCATCTTTTCTCACCCACTGCATTGTAACGGTTCAAATCCCGTTACTAGATGATATCTGTATTTGTATTATTATTATTATTATTATTATTATTATTATTATTATTATTATTATTATTATTATGTCCGTATTATTATGTTATCTGTGATATTGTTACTATTATTGTAATTATCCGTTTTATTCAATTCGATTTTGCAATTGCCTGTTGCTTGCAAGATTGTACTTAGATGTATGCATATATACGTATGTGTAAAATAACACTCAATACCTGTACAGTGAGAATTGTTGTTTATATCAGAAATTGGAAGTGACGTTGTTATATTGCTATACCACTGGCGATTCTGCCAAGTCATCGCCACTCCATGGCTACGTCATCGTATTTATTTAGATATGCGCTCAGAGAGTCGGCCGCTCCGGGCTATTTCACCACTGTTTGTAATATCTGTCGCGTAGGTGGGAGTATGTCATTGTTATTTCTGGAGATTACGTAGCTGTGTCAACCAACGTCTATAAAAGGTGGGTGCATATTGTAGCGTCAGTCATTAGTTATACGGATGCAGTACAGTGAAGAAGTCTACTAGATCAAGAGGCCTTAGTTGGTCAGTGAACGAGTGTGAACGAGAGATGGTGAAGTCTCAGTGAGCCATTAATTATTGGTCATTGAGAGAGTGAGACCAAAAGGTTGGTCGCTCACTCAGTTGAAGACACGGACGCAAGGGCTTACCATGAAGTCAGAGAGGGCAACCCTGGACCTGCCAAGAGGTAATACCATATTGACTTACAAAGAAGTCAGATGATATGGAGAAGAAGCAGTCACAAGGATGTATCACCAAGTTAGGCGTGACACATCTACAGTAAACACCAGATCAATGGATTACGTCGTAATTACACTCAAAGTGTTGAAGGTACAGTCAAGTGAATCAGTGAGGGAAATATTTCGTATAAATTGTTAAATGTCCGGTCAAGAAGAATTCAAATTCATGCCTAGTTTCTTTCAGTTGCAATGTCATAATTTCATATTCTCATCTGTTTTATCGCAACAAGACTCACTATTTTTTGATATATTATTTAAAGAATATATATTGTTCTATCAAACGAATTCATAGTTTCATTTCATTGACAGTAAAATATCTTAACCTCAAAATTAATGGGGAAACCGAACGCCAATCTCCTTTTCCCAGAACTTATATGGTATGTTGTCAAAAGTAAGCTTATTACCCCACACCCTAGAGATAGTCAAGAGTCTCATTCTATTATTGCTGCACTGAGTGGCAGCTGGCGCCCTTCAAATAACGTATGTGTAAGTAAGCAGGTAACAAGTAAGTGTGAGTACAAGGTTCGAAGAGTGTGTATTTTATATAATGAATATTAATTTTCAGATTTTCCATAATAAATGCAGATTTATACATATGTTGTAAAGTTAGTCAGCGACTCAGGAACATGTTTAAAATGTGTCGACGCAACGTGGGACTCGAATAAATTCAGTACTTGTTCTGAATGACAGCATATCATAGGTTCATTTTGAGAAGAGTATGCGCATTTAAGCCAACGGAAATTATTACCGGTAAATGTCAAGTAAATGTCAAGAGTGTAATTTTGTAATATATATTTGTATTTTGGGGATATGTCAAGGGATTTGAAGAGGGAAATTAATTTGAGATCGCGTACTATCACTAGTGAACCAAAGATGGACAAGGAAGACAATAACAAGTCATGTGACGACGAGGTCATTGTTTCTGCGGACATCCAAGGTGAAATTCAGAGTAGGGAGCAGGTGAATACGATGGAAGCTTCTGTGATAATTCAGGAAAGTGCAGAAATTGAGAAGCACACTGAAACTCAAAAGGAAATCGCGGGGGGAATGAACCAAGATTTTATAAATTTAATGATGGCCAGATTTACCGAGATCAGTAATGAAAACTGTAAGAAAATAATTGATACTAGTAGCGAAAATTGTAATAAACAGAGTAACTCTCTAAGTAGTAAAATGGAACAAATAATTAGTAGTAACGAAAATAGCAAGGAAGAGATGAAAGAATTAATTAGTACTAGTAATGAAAATTTTAATATACTGATTAACTCTGTGAGTAGCAAAATGGATCAATTAATTAGCAGCAATAATCAAAATTGTAATGTGATCATTAGTAATATAGATACTAAGATATTAGAGATAAATAATCAAACATCTAAGTTAGAAAGTAAGTCAAATGAAAAGTGTGTTGAAATGGAAGGTGAAATAGAATTGGATCGGAGCAATATTCATACTCAAATTGAGCATGTCAAAGGAACTTGTACAGAGAATATCAAAGAATTAAGTGATAAAAGTTCTAGTAATCGGGAAGAAATTCATGAGGTAGTCGAGAAGAGATTGGACAAGATTTGCAATGCAGTTGGGGAAGAGATGGGGGAACAGATTAGTAGAAATGAGCAAGTTGAAAGCAAACTTGTGGAGGTCACTGAACTACGGAACGAACAGGAAACGCTATCACAGCAGGTAAGAGAAAGAGAGGAAGAATTGAAGGAAGAAGTGAGAAAAGTGGAAGAGAATTCTGAGAGAGCAGCGGAAGAAGAAGTTGTGAACTGCCAGGGTGTGATACGGCAAGAAATTAGAGGTGAGACAGCTTTAGAGGTGATAGTAGCGAGTGGTTTGTTCAGTAGGGATCGTGATTTAACCAAGTTTTCTGGAAAACAGTTTAATCCTATAGAGTTTGTGAAAGTAGTTGAGAAAAGATATGCAAGTAAGTTGAGGAATAATATTATTGAAAGGGAATACGTGCTGGAAGTCTTGTCGAATGTTTTTATCGGTGAAAGTAAAATATGGTTTCGAGTATACTGGAATAATATGTCTAATTTAGGAGAGTTTAAAGTGTTCATTGATAGGCTTTGGGAGGAATGTGTGCAAGGGCGCGCGCGAGAGAGAGAGAGCGCATGATGTCTAGGGAAAGTAATATTGTAGGGAGAAGGGGGAAAATGTTAGCCGTGTATCAGAAGAGAGGGGGTGATCATGATCCGCAGAGGATTAATAGTTGTGTTGATAGTGGTCAGAAGAGTAACGAGAGAGAATCAGAAGATGGGAGGCGTATGTATTTGAGTTATGAGAGAGAAAGTCAGAAGAGTAATCAGAGAGAATCGGAAGCTGGAAGGCGTAGGGATTTGAGGTATAACAGAGAGGTTCAGAGGAGTAACCAAAGAGAATCGGAAGATAGGAGGCGTACGGGTTTGAGTTATCAGAGGGATTATGATAGTCATAAGATGAAGGTTATCAAGGTGTCGTTATCGAGCTAGAGTATTTCAGATTCACAGGGAATCGGGTAAGGTATGTGGACAGGCTGAAGGTAGTAGATGAACAGGTATTTAGTATAAGTAGTTATATAGTGAAAGTAGATTTAAGTATAGTGTGATTGTGACCTAAGTAATGTTAAGTGAGATATTTAAGTAATGACGTAGTTGTAGATAATGAAGTAATTAATGGTAGCAGTAAGTTAGACGTAAGAAGTGTTCTGGTAAGTGATGTAAGTACTTATAATACTGAGAATATGATGTAAGTAGTGAGGTAGTAACTCCGATGATGGAAATTGTGATGTGAAGAAGGTACTATTTTATAACAGCCGTTGGGTAAGTCACAGTGAGTAAATAAGATGATAGCGGTAGTAATCACGATAGAAGATGATTGTAAGTTTCATCTATGCGTTGTACCAAAACTTGTGTATTCAGTTGTTTTAGGAGCTGACTTGGTTGCAAATCATGGAGGTAGAGTAGACTTTAATTTAGGTAGTGTGTGTTTGTTCTGGGAGAAAAACTAGCAAAGAAGTACGTGCTAATTATGATGGTCTGAGGTAAGTGTTCGGTAACGTGTGTTCTTTGAAATATATGAGAGGTAAGTGAAGTTGTTCCTAGTGAGAGGAAATGTATTGTTGGGCGTGTTACGTGCCTATACGACCAGTATCCGAGGGATAGTCGGTATGAGGCAGTGACGTGAGGTAATTTGAGTGAATTACAGGAGGAGTAATTGTGTTCGATGTTAGGTAAGCATCGAGATGTATTTAGTGGGAAGTGAGGAAGAACACGTATATGAACATAAATTTGTAGTACATGACCATTCATCGTTTGTGGGAGGTAAGTACCCCATTCAACTTAAAAATGCTAGTGACGTCTAAGAACAAATAAACATTATGCTGGATTACGGAATAATTGAACCATCTTGTAGCTATGGTATTGAACCTTTAATTATTGTTGCCAAGGAGGATGTGATTTGTTGAGATATGTAAGTTAATGAGGGCAAAATTGATTCAGTTTGAGTGACAGAGTGATATTCAGAGTTCCATTTCATCATCTACAGAGGCGGGAAATATGTTGAAGTTATTTTTGTATCAGGGGTATTTCACTATTGTGAACCGTATCGGGGAGTGTGCATATTCTTATAAAGATCCGGAAGGGGATATTGTCGGTATTTATAGTATAATGAATGTAAAGAAGTACTTCACGTGAGATTTGTTGAGATATTAATAAGATGATTAATTTTTGTAAGAAACTGGCAAAATAACACTAACATATGTGAATTTGCGTGTGAACCAAGTGTCGTATTGGTGTATTGGAAGAATAAGTGCTACATTGTCATGTTTTGTGTGACAAAAAAAACGGAGAACAGGACATTGGACAGTTAACTGCGATAACAATATGCAAGAAAAGTTCTCATAAAAGTGAATTTTCACAAAATATTTTGATATGTTAAAAAAAGGAGAAGAATGTTGTATATTGATTGAAAATTATTTGTGTGTGTTAAATTAAGGGCTATGCTGTTGTGTATTGTATGAGAATGGGACACTGGACAATTACTGCGATGACAATGTGCGAGAAAAATTCTCATACCTTTGATATTTTATAAAATGTATGGATGTTGAAAAAGAAAATTATTGTTGTATACTCATTTAAAGTGTCTATATGTGTCAGTGTTATATTTATATAATTTTGTTCATAAATCAATTGATTCTTTGATCTTCGATTTATTTATGAGGGAGGCGAATTGTAACGGTTCAAATCCCGTTACAAGATGATATCTGTATTTGTATTATTATTATTATTATTATTATTATTATTATTATTATTATTATGTCCGTATTATTATGTTATCTGTGATATTGTTACTATTATTGTAATTATCCGTTTTATTCAATTCGATTTTGCAATTGCCTGTTGCTTGCAAGATTGTACTTAGATGTATGCATATATACGTATGTGTAGAATAACACTCAATACCTGTACAGTGAGAATTGTTGTTTATATCAGAGATTGGAAGTGACGTTGTTATATTGCTATACCACTGGCGATTCTGCCAAGTCATCGCCACTCCATGGCTACGTCATCGTATTTATTTAGATATGCGCTCAGAGAGTCGGCCGCTCCGGGCTATTTCACCACTGTTTGTAATATCTGTCGCGTAGGTGGGAGTATGTCATTGTTATTTCTGGAGATTACGTAGCTGTGTCAACCAACGTCTATAAAAGGTAGGTGCATATTGTAGCGTCAGTCATTAGTTATACGGATGCAGTACAGTGAAGAAGTCTACTAGATCAAGAGGCCTTAGTTGGTCAGTGAACGAGTGTGAACGAGAGATGGTGAAGTCTCAGTGAGCCATTAATTATTGGTCATTGAGAGAGTGAGACCAAAAGGTTGGTCGCTCACTCAGTTGAAGACACGGACGCAAGGGCTTACCATGAAGTCAGAGAGGGCAACCCTGAACCTGCCAAGAGGTAATACCATATTGACTTACAAAGAAGTCAGATGATATGGAGAAGAAGCAGTCACAAGGATGTATCACCAAGTTAGGCGTGACACATCTACAGTAAACACCAGATCAATGGATTACGTCGTAATTACACTCAAAGTGTTGAAGGTACAGTCAAGTGAATCAGTGAGGGAAATATTTCGTATAAATTGTTAAATGTCCGGTCAAGAAGAATTCAAATTCATGCCTAGTTTCTTTCAGTTGCAATGTCATAATTTCATATTCTCATCTGTTTTATCGCAACAAGACTCACTATTTTTTGATATATTATTTAAAGAATATATATTGTTCTATCAAACGAATTCATAGTTTCATTTCATTGACAGTAAAATATCTTAACCTCAAAATTAATGGGGAAACCGAACGCCAATCTCCTTTTCCCAGAACTTACATGGTATGTTGTCAAAAGTAAGTTTATTACCCCACACCCTAGAGATAGTCAAGAGTCTCATTCTATTATTGCTGCACTGAGTGGCAGCTGGCGCCCTTCAAATAACGTATGTGTAAGTAAGCAGGTAACAAGTAAGTGTGAGTACAAGGTTCGAAGAGTGTGTATTTTATATAATGAATATTAATTTTCAGATTTTCCATAATAAATGCAGATTTATACATATGTTGTAAAGTTAGTCAACGACTCAGGAACATGTTTACAGCATCTCTCCAGAGTTGAAGTGTAAGAGAGGGCCGTGAGCCCTAACTTCGCCACAAATGTGAGTCAGGAATAAATAAATAAAATAAAATACTCCAAGTAGTTGTTAGATACCATATTCACAATTTAACTTAATTTAATCATTTAATTTACTGTTGTGCAGGCATACTACAACTAGAGTCAGAACCGAATCACTCGACTTTTCTCTTTCATTCCGTACCTCGGACGAGGGGGGGGGGAAGAGATATTTACGGTCGGTTACTTAGAGGGTAACGCTGTTTCTCTCTCTGGCCAGGAGATTTGTGGTGAATTGGGATGCAGTGTAGGAGGAAGGAGAAGGGATCGGCCGCTGTTCTGGCATTTGCCTGGAAGTGAGAATGGAAAACGACGGAAAACCATTCTCAGAACAGCCGACGGTAGGGTTTTAAATCCACCGCCACCCACCTCGCGAGTGCAGAGCTGTTAGACCGTAAAACTCCATTCGGTACTCAACGTTAAGTTTCCCGCATAATTATTTCATAGCTCGTGTGTGGCTCAGACAATTGGTATATAGAAAACAAGAAACTGGACGAACAATATAATTGAATAATACTCCGAGAATTCAATAGGTTAATTAAAACAACATACTTGAACCCAAGGGATCTCCTTAATTTTGGGACAATTTAGAAGAAGAACATGATGGGTTGCTGTACGTAGCGGTTGATATCCTGGTCATAGGTGCGAAAATTTAACTGTACGTAGAACCCGAATGACAGGGTCTTACATTTTAAAAAGTTCCCTCTGCAGATCAGCGGTAGTGCGTCGGCAACCTGCTCCCAAGGTCGCGGATGAAGTCTAACAGAGCGATTAAATGTTTTTAAGGATGAAAAAACGGAGTCTATTTGGCACTCTATGTCGTACGATGTTGGAGTAGAAAAGATCTTTGGTGTCGTAATAATAATAATAATAATAATAATAATAATAATAATAATAATAATAATAATAATAATAATAATCATCATCTTTACTTCTTAATCTGTTTACCCTCCAGGGTTGGTTTTCCCCTCGGATTCAGCGAGTAATCTCACCTCTACCGCGTCAAGGGAAGTGTCCTGGAGCGTGAGACTTTCGGTTGGGGGATACAACTGGGGAAGAGATCCAGTACCTCGCCCAGACGGCCTCACCTGCTATGCTGAACAGGGGCCCTGTAGCGGGATTGGAAGATTGGAAGGGATAGACAAGGAAGAGAGAAGGAAGCGGCCGTGACCTTAAGTTTGGGACCATCCCGGCATTTGCTTGGATAAGAAGTTGGAAACCATGGAAAACCACTTCGAGGATGCTTGAGGTGGAAATTGAACCCACTTCTACTCAATTGACCTCCCGAGGCTGATTGGACCCCGTTCTAGACCTCGTACCACTTTTCAAATCTCGTGGCAGAGCCGAGAATCGAACCCGGTCCTCCGGGGGTGGCAGCTAATCACGTTAACCACTACACCACAGAGGCGGACAATAATAATAGTATGTTTACGAGGAACTGTGTAAAATCTTCAAAAGACACTTATGAAGGGTCCGCACTCCACAAGTGTGTGGGATTCTTACCCACTAAAAACCACACACCCTTTTCCCACGAGGTATCATCACTCCGGTATCGCTCTCGCATTACTTCAGGGTATGCCGTGCTTACTTAGTCTTTCAGACTTCTTCTTTCTTTATTTCTCCTTTACGGGCATTCATACGCTGCCAAATCCCTCTTCTTCTGACGAAGAACATCTTCCACATACACTGCCACACGATCCCAGGATTCCTGGTTTCGTAGCATCACAGAAATAATATTATCTGGTGTCAGTTCTCCCAATTCAGTTTCCACACATCTCTTTATCATCCAATGACCGCATACAAAGAAGGTGTAAAGTACATCATCGATGCCGTCACAGTATATGCATGTTGCATCAAACGCTCCACCCACTCAATGCAGGAATTTCCGAAAATATCCGTGTCTTGTTAGAAGCTGTGTGAGGTAATAGTTGACTTCACCATGAACCCTTTCAACCCAGATATCCAAGCGTGGTATCAGTCGCTTGGTCCATTTACCCCGAGGGTCACTTTCCCATGAGTTGCCATCGCCTCATCCGTTGACTGAAGGCACGCTTCTTTGCAAATTTCTTTCCTAGCTCTCCTTGGGTACGCCAGATTGCCACCGTGAGGATTACAGGTTCAGAAACCATGCGGTATGCACATGCAATACGTAAAGCTTCTCTCCGTTGTACGGCAGCTATCCTTATCCGATACCAAACAAATCTCAAGGATTCAGCCCAGATTTCAGAGCCATACAGGAGCACTAACTCAACTGTCGACAATGAGGAGGCGTCGTTTACTGGATCTCGGACCTTTAATATTTCCCATCAGTCTACTAAGTGCAGTCATGTATTTTACTGCCTTATCTGTCGCTCTATGGATATGATTCCAAAATGTGAGCTTGGAGTCAAGTGTCACTCCTAGATATTTTGTGCTCGTAGACGTTTCAATCACTAACTCTCCAACAGTCATTGGCACAAGAGTCTCGATCCTTTTCCTCGTCAGAAGAACTATCTCCGTTTTGTGTTCTGCTAGTGTTAGCCTGTGACTCATAATCCATTCTTTTATGCGCCGTATCACCTCGTTCAGTTTGATTTGAGCCATCTAAACATTACGAGACACTATCAAGGCGGCCATATCATCAGCGTAGCCCACAAGCTTCGTGTCCACTGGCATCTCCAAACGTAACAAGCCATCACACATGATGTTCCAAAGATCTGGGCCAAGGATCGATACCTGCGCTGCACCAGCCGTCAGTCGTTTTGTCCTTTGCCCATCTTCCGTATCATACAGCAGAGTGCGATCCTTGAAGTAGTCTCTCATTATGCGCGTAAGATACTGTGGTAGTTTGAAAGTTTCTTCAAGAGCTTCCAACATGTCGCTCCACCTTGCCGAATTGAAAACATTCTTCACATCCAGGGTCAAGAGAAGTGTCAATTTACGTAAATGATGATTGCCCGTTTGTGCTCTTTCTGCTGTATTCACCACCTCCCACTCTGCATCCATCGTCGAGTGCCCTTTGCGAAATCCATGCTGGCGAACAGATAAATCCCCTGCTAGCTGAACTGTTGAGAGAATTCTGGGCTGCAGATGTTTCTCCAGGTCTTTTCCAACTGTGTCCAACATACAAAACCAAAACCAATCGGGCCACTTTCCATAGGGGGCTGGAAAAACCCGCTTGCAGGCAATGATTGTACATATTCAGCAACAGTTCTGGGCAGAGTTCTGATATTATCTTTAGCACTTCTGCAGGTATACCATTTGGTCCTGGAGTCTTCTTGTTTCTAAGAGAGCTAATAGCTCTATTCAGCTCTTCTCCTGTGAAGAGGGGAATATCATCAAGTTCTTTTGCATCGCCACAGTCAATCCTCTCTGGATGCTCGGAGAATAGTGTGTCCACAATTTCTTTAATAGTTTGCTGATCCATGCTCGGGGTTGAAAATGTCCCGAGTTTCTTCGTTACAATCTTGTAACCTGGTCCCCATGGATCATCTTCTACTTCCTTAGCCAATGCATACCATTTATCGGCTTTACTTTTTCTAATTGCATTAAGGAGTCCCTTCTTCGCTGACTTGTACTCCGCTGAGACTGAGGTATTCTCTGGACTGCCTCTCATCCTCTGAGCCCTGGGTCGAAGTCGCAAACAATTCCCTCTCAGTTCAGCATCGGTCCACCAGTACATTGAGCGCTTGCTAGTTCGTGGTCTGTTTCGGTACATTGAGATATTGCATGCTTGCTGGATTAGCTGCATGGTGAATTCAACACATACACCAGCTGCTTCTTTCCTTCTACACCCTAAACATTTTTCTGTTATGTTCTCCATTCCATTCCGTATTACACCAAGAAACTTTTCCTTGTCGATACCGACTATGTTCCACCGTGCTGGCCTGAGCAAGATGTTTCTTACTTGAGGAGCTTCCTGCAGTAGTCCAAAGATGATATATTGGTGAACACTCCCCGCATAGTTCTCGATCACTTGCCATTCAGTAATCTTAGGTAGATCATTGACACGCTCCCGATGGTAGGCGAGCCACACGTTGATCGCTGTCCGAACCTTTAGCGACCAAAGAGAGCGTTGATCTTACCAGCTTTTAATCTTGCACAAAAGGCAGAACTGGCTTTACTAACTTGCCAGTGCACAAAATTAAGCTGATAAGAACAGAAATTTTTTATTTATCAATGTTATAAGAGAAAATTGCAATAATAATAACAAAAAGCACTGCAAAATTCATGATATAAAAACTGGCATGAAAATGTCCAGAACTGTTCTTTTATAACATGAACACTACACTTCACTACAAAAGCACTAAGAACTCACTACACTGCTGTAGTCTGTCATAGTCAGGTAAGCAGTCTCTTTCTGCTACACTGTCACAACCACGGCCTCATGTGACCTCACTACCCCGGTATTCACCTTGAGAGGCTGGGGGAAACCGTGGGAAAACCCCAGTCAGGGTACTTGGTCACCTCTGTCGGACACCGGTGATGTGCTCCACATAGATGTCACGTGTGAAGCTAATAACGTCCGACACGCAGAGTTTCTTGAACAGATTAAGATACTTTTTGCTACAGATGGAGCGTAGCACCTTATCATTAGCTGGGTCCCAAGATCCCAATGACCCAAATAATATAGCGTCCACCTCAACAGATGTAAACCGAGAGCGAAGAGCCGTCGCCAAGGTCGCATACTTGTCCATTTTGGCCTGTCGTGTATGCGGACGACATGGCTATTGCGTCTGAGAGTAAAGAGGAACTACAAGCTGCCATGGACTTAATCGCGGAATGGGCAGAAGATAATAAAATGGACCTTTATGCGAACAAAACAGAATTGGTTGTTTTTAGGAGGGGAGGAAAATTATCTAAAGACGATTATATCCTGTGTAAAGGTCAAAAATTACGAATTAGTAATCATTACAAATATCTAGGGATTACAATACAGGTAACAGGAACGACATTCACAATACACCTAAAGGAGAGAATCATCGCAGCTATACGAAGCATTAGTGATATTAAACACCTTTCACAGCTATCTTTGGAGACAGCCATGGCTCTGTTTAATACGAAAGTTGTTCCAACAGCCATATATGGTCTAGAACTAATATGGGAACACCTCTCAAAAAACAACTGCAAGAGCTGGAAAGTTTGAAGGCTAGATTCTTAAAGAGAGTTCTATGCATTTCTAAATATACATTATCAAGGCTAGTATACGTTCTGGCAAAGGAGACGTACTTCATTGAAGACATAAGAATTAGATTACTACTATCAGTGACAAGGAGTTACAGAGAGCTGCTATATGAACTGCAAGCAAAGAGGGCCATGATATGGGACGAGTTTTATTTAACTGATGCGATGTTATACAGGGACTGGACGCGTGGTGGATATGACCTGAGGCATACAGTGACCAGGTTTGCCGTACACGGGTTCCACCATAAGGTGTGCAGAACCATGGAATTTCACAAGCCAGGACAGGGTTGCGTGTGTGTCTTCTGTGACCAACGATGCGGCATATACCATGCTATAGAATGTGTCCGTAGAAAAGGAAGCTTGACACAATTGTGTAAATAACTGACCATGTTTTGCAAGCATTGAATGCATATTATCACTATCTAAGTGTATTTAAGTGTATATATCATGACCATTTGGTTGCAATACTATTATTATTAATATGCAATATGCGATTCCAGAAGATAATTATTATTGGCCAAAAGTACAAGTGTTTTTATTGGCCAGTATATTCGAATTTTTAATTGGTGAAAGTGGCAAACTGGAGTGTTGCTATTGGTCATTTTTGATCACTCTATTTCCTGTTTGTGGCTCGTCGCGTGTGCGAGTCACTTTGACCGCGTCTTCGAATTTGGATCACTACAGCGTTTCGTTTAAGGTTGCCTCCTTTCATTCTGTAAATTCTGAATCGTCATGTCAAAGTTTGTTCGTTACCGAAAAGTTTAATTGTTTCCCTTACACATCTTTTGTTTGTATCTCAAGTATCAGTTAATCCGCAGTTCATTTATTTGTTCATTTATAATTGTATGTTCATTTCCTTAATAATTATGTGTCTGTTGGGTGTATTATTGTAAGTCTTTTCTCCACCATAACGTCATACGTTCCATAGACCTCGTAGGGCTTCCCGCACGTTCCACTATCCTTTCTTAGTTATCATTTTTAGGCCTGTATGTGTTCCATGTATTTGGTTTAATATTGCGTATCGTATGATACTTGTCACGTTTCCATGTTCCGATGTCAATACTCCGCCACTGCGTTATTTACAACAATTTCCTTAATCATATTATTATTTTCTTTTATTATTACTATTCTTATATATCATAATTATTATTATTATGTGTAACCGTAATTTGTCCCTCGACGGTTACATTTGTTATCAGAGCGTGTGTTATGGAAAGGGGCTAAGGCTTACAACGATAATTCTCGGCTAACTTTTATAAAATTAATTTTAAATCTTAAGTTTGAATATAGGTTGCAAGTGTTACGTGTGTATTCGTAATTCCCGGTTCTCGTTTTTCATGATTCTTGCGCGAGTTAATCTCACCACGTGTTTTTCGTTCCGCGATATGCAGTCTTGTGTTGCTGTGTTTTACTTGTAATTAATGGTTGGAGGAAATGGTGTGTCACTATTTGTAACAAGTTTTTTTGGTTTCGTTAATTTCAATAAATTTTCCTGTGTAGCAAGATTTTGCTTGACCACGTGTTTCGTAGTAAAGTGATATCTTCACATTTCGTGTGCTGTGTTCGTTTTCCGAAAGTCTTCTTTGATAAATTTCAATATGTTTGATTATGTCTAGTTTTCTTCCATTTGTGTTCCGATTGTAACATTTGTGTAATTTCCGGTTGTTTTAAACTACGTCGTGATACCGTGGTAAGTATTGTCTCGATACTGTATTTGGTACTGTACTCCCGTGTCTGAATTCATGTTTATCTCTTGAACAGCTGAAGTGTGTTGAAAACAGCTGAGCGTTTGACCCGTTGCGAAGTGTACACACCCTACATTCTAAGTTATCGAGTGTCGCGTCTGCTTGTTTTCCTTCTAGACCACGCAAATTGTAGCGTGAATTGTCAGTGATGATTGTGTTCTGGTTAAATTTTAGCACGGAGTTTCCTTAGTTTTTCTGTAATTTCTCTTTTGGTAAATTTTCGGCAACAATTTTGAGGTTAATGTAAATTTTCGTCTATTTCTTCGAGTGTTTTTCTGTTCGTAAATCTCGTGTTTCGGCCAAGTATGTTCAAAAGTGCGTTTCTTGTCGCCTAGTGTGTTATATTTGGCGGTATTCCACGTGTGTGATCTTCTAAAGTAATGTTTACGTCATGTTTTCGCTCGGTATGTGTTTAAATTTCCGGTCATGTTGTGTTGTTTTTGGTCTTTTGCTGGATCTGGGTTCGTTTCCAAGTAGGTATGGGACTATTTTGCGGACTGTTTCCCTACTAGCTGCTAATTTTGAAAGTTTCCTAGTTTGTTTGGAGCTTTTCCGTCGTGTAAATGTCTGTTTCTTTGTCACGTATATTTATTAACCCGTGTGTTCCTATACTTGTTAGGTGCTTGTGACATGTTGGAAATCTAGTGTATCTGATATGAGATTCTTCTGTGATCTTTTGGCCCAATATTAGGTGCCTAGATGGAGAACGATGTCCATTGTAATTCCAAGAATGAATGCTAGGGAGATTTTCTGCATATGTCCATTTTGGTGTCCTTACGCTGAGCTATAAATTGTTGTTAAATTCATAGTAGGTCTGCAGGCTGTCAAGATTTTCTTTCTGTTATTTTAAATTTGTCACTGGTGACATTTTGAAGGTATCGTGATTTAACTAAGCCACTCAGTTAATTTTTCTGCTTGTTTTGTCTTGTTCGATTTTATCGGTGTTAAAAATTTCTTGCATTACGGGTTCGTGTCTTCTAAATTTATGTACTCAATTTGTAGAAGTATGGGATTTTGTAGACTGAGTACGGTTGTAAATTTGTAGCTGTGCTGTATCTGTCCTACGATTTTCGCATATAATTGTGTGTTTGTATTGGGTGCCTTGGGTAGGCATATGTGTGTGTGTACTGAGACTTAGAACTTAAGGTGCTGAGAGACTGTTCCTCTTTTAGGAGTACGATTTTGGCCCTAAGAGTCTCATTGTCGTGTGATAAGTTCAAGTGTACTTGAGGTCATGTTCTGATGTTCTGTCCTTTTATTTTGTGGGTACTTCTTGATGTGTCATCGCACGGGTGTTTTTGTGTGTGTATGTGTACTGTGTTCTTGTGATGTGAGATGAAGTCAGTATTGAAGTCGTCCGTGCCTTTTACCATTGGTTGGTTATGCTGATTCAGTGATCGTCGCACTTGTTTTGGTGATTTGATGTTGTCTGTGTGTATGTCGAAGGACAGATAAGCTTGGTAGTCTTGTGTGTCGTGCGGTTATCTCGTAATCTCTGGTATGAAGGTTGTACTTGTACCTTTTTATTTCTTATATCAGTGAGTTGGATGTCTGCATGTGCACTCTTGTATCGCTTTTGTTTTTCATTTTTGAGTTCCTCTTGGTAAATGTAATGTGATTTCGATTTGGTATTCCTGGCCTAGTTGCGCCTTAATTTGACTGGTGTGACACGTAATACGAAATGTATCTATGCTAAAAATTTATGTGTACATGACATGGTAAAAAATAGTGACTTACTAACCTCAATTCATTGAAGGTGGTTGCAAGCTAACGTAATTTAGTATTTATTTCTTTGTTTTGAGTTCCCTTGCAACATTTTAAATTCTTCCTTTTATTTGGTTCTTTTTTCTTAATGTTGGGTAATTAAGAATGCACACGGTAACTTAATTTGGTAGTTATAAGGAATTAGTTGTAAGCAAGTTTTAATTAATTGGTGCGCACCATTTTCCGGGTTCTGTAGTTAATAATTTAGTTAAGTCATTTTAGTTGTAATGGGAAGGGTTATTTATAATCATGTTAGATATAATTTAGTGTGTATTTTGGGGTAAGATTTTGATCTTTATTTAGGTGTATAACTTGGGATTATCTGTAAAAAGTTTGGGTACTAGAGTGAACTCCGGCAAATTTTCTTTTAGTCTTTCAATTTTCCTTTTGAAAACTTAAATAGCGCTTGCCTAGGGGGCTGGGGAATCCCTGTGTTACTGTGGGAGGAAACTTCCAAAAAGAGCCTCATGGAGTCACCGGTTTGGTGCTCATGATTTAGTTAGGTTAAGAAGAAAAATACAAAATCCACCCTTCGGCCCTTCATAATTTTAAAAGGTCTTCTGGATGGTCAGACGATGGCGTTTCCGATGTCTTCTGTTTTTGCTGCCGATTGGTTTCTGTTGCAGTACCTGCGATACCATGGTACTTGTTCAAATGGTGATGCCTGTTTGGAGGCTGTTATGTGCCTGTTGGCCACTAAGTTCTGACGATGGAGTGGGCTGGTGTTCTTACGACTGGCAGTTAGCAATCTAGCACCACATTCCCTGCCTGTTACAAGTCAGTTCACGGCTCGAGTGAGCTGAAAAGAAGCTTTACTGGTGACCTCAGTAGGACTGAACGTGTGTGGAGGTCGTAGGCGTCGGCCGCGGTCTGCGCCTACATTAGTCAGCGATACCGGCGGTCGCCTGGTGTCTCTTCGATCTGTATGGACGTTCCTGAAGTGAACGAAGTGTCAAGTGTCGGATAGGATGTGTGGTCACAACCCCTTCAGTGAAAGTTAAAAATTAATTGTTTCGAGCGTTGCTCGAGTTTAAGAGGGGGGAGGATGTGGCCGTTGGTGAGCAGAAATCAGTGAAGCAACAGAAGTCCTTATTATGTAATATTATGTAAATGTAAATTTTTGTCTTGTCATCATTTTAGGTAAACAAAACATTTAAAAAACTGAAGAATTTGTGCAAAGCAAATTATTGTATGAAGCTTTCTTATTTAAAAAAATTATTACATATTTAGGCCTATGAAGAAATGGACTATGAAGAAGATTTATGGTATTTACATTTTCTGATTTAAATTGTATTTTTCTGTAAATTATAGAAAGGGATGTGGAAATTTTGTACATGACTTGTGAGGCAGGGTGTGCCACGTGTAAGTGGTCCTTTCCTGTCGTTTTGTAATATCCGCTAATATGCAATATGCGATTCCAGAAGATAATTATTATTGGCCAAAAGTACAAGTGTTTTTATTGGCCAGTATATTCGAATTTTTAATTGGTGAATGTGGCAAACTGGAGTGTTGCTATTGGCCATTTGTGATCACTCTATTTCCTGTTTGTGGCTCGTCGCGTGTGCGAGTCACTTTGACCGCGTCTTTGAATTTGGATCACTACAGCGGGCGGACGCGTTTTGCGTCCGTCCCGCAATGGGTCGTCAGCCGCCGAAGGTAAGCGCTTTGTTTTTGCCTTATGCTCTTTAAATGCATTCTTATTCCCACTTAATGTAAATTCAGTAATTATGTAGAAGTTCATCTCGTGTGCCGGAGTTTCCTCTAATTTTCCACATTTTCCAAAATAGAGCATTTATATGACTTAGCGATTATGCTAGTCCGCAACGTGTTGTTTTCAGAGTCAGACCTTCCTTTGTAACTTTAGTTTTAATTTTAAGTAACTGTAACACTTTCTTGAGTTGTGTAATTAATTTGTTTCGTTTAAGGTTGCCTCCTTTCATTCTGTAAATTCTGAATCGTCATGTCAAAGTTTGTTCGTTACCGAAAAGTTTAATTGTTTCCCTTACACATCTTTTGTTTGTATCTCAAGTATCAGTTAATCCGCAGTTCATTTATTTGTTCATTTATAATTGTATGTTCATTTCCTTAATAATTATTTGTCTGTTGGGTGTATTATTGTAGTCTTTTCTCCCCCATAACGCCATACGTTCCATAGACCTCGTAGGGCTTCCCGCACGTTCCACTATCCTTTCTTAGTTGTCATTTTTAGGCCTGTATGTGTTCCATGTATTTGGTTTAATATTGCGTATCGTAGGATACTTGTCACGTTTCCATGTTCTGATGTCAATACTCCGCCACTGCGTTATTTACAACAATTTCCTTAGTCATATTATTATTTTCTTTTATTATTACTATTATATATCATTATTATTATTATTATTATTATTATTATTATTATTATTATTATTATTATTATTATTATTATTATTATTATTATGTGTAACCGTAATTTGTCCCTCGACGGTTACAATCTTAAGATGCACCTCTTCTTCATACTGATTCTACGTTATCTGCCGACTGATATCATCAATCAAATTGAAGTCAATACTACTATCGTTTCCGCCATTGTTGATGCTTTCCCTTGATACTCCAGACAGCTCCACTGTACCACACTGAATCTCTACTTCTGCCATCATGCCAATGAGGGAGTCTATTTGGCCGTGACATAAACCGAGGGGATGGTGTCTTGAGTGAGCGCTAGGAGCGCTTGCACTAGCCATCGCCCTCTACTATGACTGCGCTAATACGCCTTCCCAATCCAGCAATATGAGCGATATGGGCCTAGTTCCCGTTCCTACCACCGTGCGCTGCTTCGCTGGCATTGAAACACGATTGTTCATTACAGCACACGTTAAGTGTTTAGTATATATCTGTTCAAATATATAGCCAATCACTCAAAAAACGTATATGAATCACACCTCACACCTTAATAAAGAAATTCAGTGAAGAACGTACCCCTTCACCCCGCAGCGGAAAAGCTGTACAAAATAATGTTAACGGTTGGTAGTAAATACTGTAGAGAATTATATTCATACAATTTTCTGTTGAAGTGTTTCGCGTTCTCGCGTTCAAATCTTTCAAAGATCTCTGTTATTTATGTGACTATGTTATTTAAGAATACAGGAATAGCTCACTCACAAATAACTTCGCTACCGGGCGAGTTGGCCGTGCGGTTAGGAACGCACAGCTGTGAGCTCGTATCCGGGAGATAGTGGGTTCGAACCCCACTGTCGGCAGTCCTGAAGATGGTTTTCCGTGGTTTCCGATTTTCACACCAGGCAAATGCTGGGGCTGTACCTTAATTAAGGCCACGGCCGCTTCCATCCCATTCCTAGGCCTTTCCTATCCCATTGTCGCCATAAGACCTATCTGCGTTGGTGCGACGTAAAGCAACTAGCAAAAAGAAAAATAACTTCACTCAATAACTATGAATGTCCGATTTCAGGACAACTGAAGTGAGGAAAATCACGCAACAAAGACACTAAATGGTCACTCATAGATGCAAGAGGATTTTTATGCACAAATGGTTGTACTTTCAATACAAAATCATGAATAACTTTCAAAATCCACAGTGGCAAATCAGATGGGTACTGCAGCCTGCTGTTTTAATCTCTTCTATAAATCAAGTCCATTAGCACTGTTGAGCACCTTGGTCTTGTCCAAAGAATCAAGCATCTTGTCCGGCTGCAATGTTGCTACATTTGTGCTACGGACACGTATATCGAATCAATTTTTTATCGATAACTTGTATTTGACAGTGGTAACTGTATTAAATAATCGTGCATACCTGTATACGAATGATCTTTTAAGTATTCGAGGGCTGTTATTACTTCAGTCGCGAAAATATCTTTCGGGCGCAGCACATTCATTTTCTTAAACTTAGGCGGCTCGATGTTTTTGCATGTAAGAAAAATGAACCTGTTTCACAGTTTAATTTGATTGCGTCTGATATAGTTTCATGATAAAATCACCATTTATATCCTGGGAAACATCAAACATAGATTTTTTTGTGTGTGTGGGGGATTTCTTACTTTTCAGAATGTGCCATTTGTCACAAGCAAGAGGCATTTCACTATCAACAGGATAACAGATCTTCGGTTTAATGTCTTTTGAAGAAGACATTCTTCTTATCCTACTAACATTAGTCTTACGATTGTCACTCACAATGCGCAACACAAAAAAACCGTAAACTTCGAATTCCTTTATTGTTTTGAGTGTTAATATACAGCTCTGTACCTAAAAGCCTCATAAACAAGAAAAATGCTGCTGTAACCTTTATTTTGTAGTCACAGCAGAAATTATAAAACAGAAAAGGTTATTGACTGGGGTAATTCGATTTCTACTTTCGCTTGCACGTCAATCATCTTGAGTAGTATTTATTCGCTCAACATGGAATGAAGCGTCTTGCTGTTGAAAGAAGGTGTCGAGTTTCTTGTCATATAACAACTGCTGTTCGATGGACTACCAACAAACACAATCTCTCTGCTTCATTTAGGCGCAGACTTTCTGCTAAGAGGCGCTCCTTTACTGAGAGTGTTATTCCAGTCTCGCAGTTTATATCTCCTACGTAGCGTGAAAGTGTGGATTTATTCGGTGTGCCAAACATATCGTTTCGGTGATCTTGAATTGAAATTCGACGAGAAATTCTGTTTTGAAGTAACATTTAGCCATTTATGACGTTACTCATTGAAAGTAAATTCATGAAACCAAATCCCACTTGCCGATCTGCTTTTCATCTTACATTAAGGCACAGAGTAGTAAATAATATTATGAACATAAACATTAAAACGGTTCACGACCAAAGAAACAAGCCAAATAAGGAAAACACTGGCTCAAATTACACCAGCACTATTAGCAATGATCACTGAGTGTGTCTCGTCAAGCAGACTAATGTCAGCTTCTCAGCGCTCCTAGCGCCTGAAGTTGTAACTACGCCGTGTTCGCTCGTTTACATGTGTGACTGGGCGAATGAGAAGGCGTATTAGCGCAGTCATAGTAGAGGACGATGCACATGGGCGCCCGCAAGGGGGGGCAAGGGGGGCAAGGGGGGCAAGGGGGGGCACTTGCCCCTCCTGGAATTCTAAAGATGTTGATGTTCAATTGTTTAATTATTATTAGATTATTTCATAAACTGAAATTACTGACAGTCATCTAGCATATGTTATAACTGGAAGTTTCTGTAAACAATTTAATGTTGCTGACGTTATATTGGTTTTTATATTCAAGAAAATTGTTAATGTGCCCCCCCTCCCCTGGAAAAGATCCTGCGGGCGCCCTTGGCGATGCACTAGCAAATGATCGCCTATCTACTGAAGTGCTACATCTGCGTTATTTCGATCTTTGGCATGATGGCTGCTCACAACAAGATTATTTTACACACAAGCTTTTCAAATATTTCACTCGATAATCTGTCCTTCCAATTGTAAACAAACATCTATCATACAATGGAGCTTAAAATAACCGTACAAACTTGTTTCGGTAAGTACCTTCACAATATAAATCCACTTTCTTGAGCTATCTTATAGCTGCGAAGTTCACGCGTACTTTCATGTCCGACCAATAATAATAATAATAATAATAATAATAATAATAATAATAATAATAATAATAATAATAATAATAATAATAATTTTAACGTAGAATACGTCCATAATTTCGGAACCGTACTTGGGCCCGTGAGCATAACCCAGCAACAAGAGTCTGACCTCGGTATGACGTCATAGCGCCACCATCTTGAGGTACTATAAACACCCTATCATGAGGTTGACAATTAGTCTACCTTTGGACTCCGGCTTCGTAGAACGTCGGGTAAGATGCTGATTTGTCTCTATGAGTTCTGTAAGTATGGGACGGAAAAAAATCGCATACAGAACAATGAAGACAATTGTGGTGCGAAGAAGTGTGAGAAACGTCCTTCTTTCGCAAAATGTCGCGACACTGGACAATAATGGCTTCAAATGATAGAAAATACCCTCGAGACGAGAGAGGGATTTCAGAATTCCAAATGAAGTTATCAAAATGACCAATGCTGAGCGTCAAAATACTTATCGGGAGCGTCTCAAAGTTAAGACGTCGGAGCGTCGTGAAGCGAGTTCTGTGCTACTGGAGTCCCAGCCGAACACATCTACCGCCCCAGACGTGGAAAATGATTTTGAAAACATGGATGGGGTACTGATCACCTTCGTGATGATGAAGAAGCTCCAGAACACCCTTCGAATCTCCCACGACTCTACGTGATACAAATATAGATTTAAATTTCACTCTTAATATTGTAACTTTTTAAATAATACCATTAAATAAAATCATGAATAAAAATATATAAATAAATAACATTACTCAAAAACTTCATAAAATACTTGCAATAAATTAAATTAATAAAAATATTTAACCGAAATGTCCGTAGTATGAGCGCCAGAGTTCACCAGAATAGATCACTCGAATTTTGATACAGCATGATAAACTTTATATCCCAGGGCGTGTACATAATACTGCGTACTGGTACATCTGCTGCAAGCCTTACCTAACCTCCTGAAAACGACTAAATAGGTAGGAACTGCACCTAGGTTCAGCAATAACTCCACTGATTCTAAAATAGCTAACTATATTCTTAACAAAATCCGTGCATGAGCACCTCATCAACACACAAAATTATACATATAATACACATAAAATATTGCTGGAAGACTCCATATTTACAACAACAACAATGAAAACAGTGGGAAAACGAAAGCGATAACTAAACTACCATTTGTAGATAGTCCGATGAACAATGTACATACATGTAGATAAATTCCCTTCACTGTCTCTGTATCAATACTACTTGCCATTTCTCATAATCAGCACTTCTAACATCACACAGATACTGTACATCGTAATACTGTGTTCACAGACTTTAACACATGTTGCAAAGATATATACATTTGAGCAACACACGCTTATCGATCCTGAACATAAATTATGGAAAGTCTGAGATAGCTTTCACCAACATATAATGCCAGGCCGCCACAAGTGCTACAATACTTAATGCGTAATCTGTTGTATGTCCGGCGCTCCCTTTCTCGCTCCTCCAGCCAGCTGCACGCGCGCCTGTGTATCATTCTGCTAGCTTCGACGCGCAGCCCTCAGTGCGCGTGCCTGACCATCGAGTGTACTATAAATAGGAGCTCCCTTCCTGCTCAATTGCCCACTTGCCCGGTGTCCAGCTCCAGAATACACCCTACGTCGAGCACGGAGGCTACTCCTCTTGAAAATGTGCTTCGACCAGGTGGACTGAATTTCTGGCAGTACGAGGTCTCACCTCTGGTCACCGCTCCCTTACCTGTTTCCGCTGCCTATGTTCCGTAATTCTTATACAAGCCATTTTCATTCCCTAATTTACGCAAGCTCCCTTAGTTTCGCTAGGTGGAATTTCTTCAATCAATTGAACTTGCTTTTTAGGAATTCAGGCACTTCAACAAACAAGGACTCTCAAAGACATTCATGTTAGTGTGCCAGATAGTTCTCGACTATCAACGTGTCAATTCACAAAGACTATCTTTTCAAGATAGGAGTGTATATAAAGACTGTAAACCTGTACATATTGTATAAAGACAGACTTTTCTCAAGATTCAATATTCTTTTTTGCTTCAAAATAAATTTCAGTTATTTGTGTAAATATCATAAAGTGAAGCAATAAAAGTTGTGTTTGTAAAATTCAACCTTGGTTACAACACAACTCTATGGCGACGAGGTAAAAAAGCACACCACTACCATTCTTCGGCCCCAGTCGCCAACTCTATGGCGACGAGGTAAAAAAGCAGCAACTCTATAATTCTTCGACCCCAGTTACCAACTCTATAGCGACGAGGTCAACAGCAACAAACTACACGTCATCGACCCCAATCGCCAACTCTATAGCAACGAGGTAAACACGACACTACAATTCAACAGGCCCAGTTGTCAACTCTACGGCGACGTGCTAAACAACAACGACACTCCAACCAGTTCTGACACACGGCTTACCTTACTCTTTCTTGCACGCATCTTGCAATGGCTACTGCGGAACAACTCGCTACGGTCTTCCAAGCCTTACAGCAGCAACAACAACAGTTTATGCAACAACAACAGGCCGCATTACTTCAGGCTATTCAAGCTATTTCTGTCTCTACACAGCCATCAGCTATTCCTCCGTTCTCTGCTTTTGATCCGGCTAAGGAAGAATGGTCAGTTTATTTAGCCCGTTTACAACAGCATTTCATCTGCCATTCTGTCACAGATGATCACCGCCGCCGCGCACTATTTCTTAGTTCGGTTGGCAATGCTACGTGTGAATTACTACGTAAATTAAGTCCGGAAGAACACTTAGCGGAGGTACCCTTCACGCAGCTCTTGGCCCGTCTCACGGAACACTATGCCAAAGCTCCTCACATAGTGGCTGCTCGCTATAAATTTTTTCAGAGCAGAAAGCAACCCCATCAGACACATACTGAATGGATTACTGAATTGCGTGGTCTAGCTAAACCCTGCCAGTTCATCTGCTCCAAGGACGGTTGTGGTTCATCCTACACTGATTCTCTCATTCGGGACATGATAATTTTGCATACTCCTGAAGACAAAATACGTTTTGACGCTGTCAAGCAGAGTAACCCTTCTTTAGAAGACGTCCAGCGTATTGCTACGGTTTATGAGCTTACTACCCAGACTGCCGCAGCCATAGCTTCTCCACACGAAGTTGCACAAGTCTCGCCTCAAGCCCGCAAGTCCTCTGCTACAGTGAACCGTACGGATAAGGCGCTCTCCACCAAGCATTCTCGACAGGTTCCCTCTCGTAATGCTACACGGCAGCCCAATTCTAAAAGCACCTCGAAACTCCTGCCTTCCTGCCGAGGTTGTTTCAAGCATCATGAACGTCGTGACTGTCGTTTTTTCAAAGCTACTTGTGAACGATGTAATAAACTTGGACACATTAAGACTGTCTGTCAAAGTTCGCTCCGCCCTGCTAAGACTACTGCAGCACGCCGGAAGCATATACAGCCCCGCCAAGACATGGAAGTTGATCAGATCAATCTTATTCTTCCCACAAAGGATTCTCACAAAATCATCATTCCTCTCTCATTCTCTGATCGATCTGTCGATTTTCAATTAGACACGGGATCACCTGTCTCTATTATTAACCTGACTACCTACCACAACTTAGGTTCACCTTCATGCTCTCCAGCTGACATCCAGCTCGTGACATTTAACAAGAAGAAAATTGACATCAAAGGTCAAATCAAGCTTCAGGCTAGTTATAAGGGAATTCAGAAGGCCATTCCTCTTCTCGTAGTTAACAACTACACTGCATCAAACATTATGGGCATGGATCTATTTAACTTATTTGGTTTCCAGATACATGACAACATTAACGTCGTATCTACATTGCATCCTACTTCGGACGTTACCGCTCTCCTAGCGCAGTTTCCTGAAGTCTTCGACTCTCAGCTCGGAACAGCCAAAGACTATACAGCTCACATACAGCTGAAATCCGGAGCTAAGCCTCGCTTCTTCAAAGCACGTCCAGTACCCCTAGCACTTCAAGACCAGGTCACGAAAGAATTAGAAAGATGGATACAAACTGGAATTGTTGTACCAGTTACTTCTAGTCAATGGGCTACTCCACTCGTGGTAATCAAGAAACCTGCTGGTAATGTTCGACTTTGTGGTGATTTTCGATCTACAGTCAACGCACAACTCGACACAGATATCTTTCCTATTCCACGTCCAGAAGACTTATTCCGTCGTCTCTCTGGTGGACAATTCTTCTCTCGAGTTGATCTTAAAGAAGCATATCTCCAGCTACTTTTAGACGAAGAATCTAAGAAATTTCTCACACTCAACACTCCTCTCGGACTGCTCCAGCTCCAGCGGCTCCCATTCGGTGTTTCATCCTCAGCGGCTATTTTTCAGCGCTATTTGGCTCAACTCACCGCCTCCATTCCCGGTTGTGCTAACTACCTGGATGATATTATTGTTACTGGAAAAGATCATCAGGAACATCTAACCAATCTCCGCCTTCTTCTCCAGAAATTGAAAGACAATGGCCTACGAGCGAATCTCGCTAAATGTACCTTCTTTCAACCTCAAGTTCACTACCTAGGACATATACTTGATAAGAATGGAATTCGTCCTAGTACACAGAATGTCTCAGCGATAGTAAACATGCCTGCACCTAAGAACCTCAAGCAGCTTCAGTCCTTCATAGGCAAAGCGAACTATTATAATAAGTTCATTCCACGCTTCGCTACAGTGGCAGCTCCATTAAACGCTCTACGTAAAAAAGGTGTTAAGTTTCAGTGGACTCCGCAATGCCGACAGGCATGGAAAACAATCAACAACGCCTTAATTCAAGCTATACAACTCACTCATTTTCAGCCCGACAAGATCATCACGCTAGCTACTGACGCTTCAGACTACGGTGTCGGTGCCGTTCTCTCCCAGAAGGATCGTCATGGACAAGAACGCCCCATCGCCTTCGCTTCGAAAACACTTAATGACCATCAACGTCGATACTCACAGATAGAGAAAGAAGCTTTAGCCATCATCTTTGGTATTCGCCGTTTCAATGAATATCTCTATGGCAACCATTTCCTGATCATTACCGATCATAAGCCTCTCGTACACTTATTCCATCCTGGTAATAAGATCCCAGAGAATTCCCTCAGAAAGCTTCAAAGATGGTCCATGTTCCTTTCTGATTATTCCTATCAGATTGTATATCGAGCCACATCCCAGCATTGTAATGCTGATGCCCTCTCCCGCTTACCCGTTGGTCCTGATACTGCCTTCGATTCTCAAGAATCTGAATGTCTTCAGTTGGACATAGAACTTGAAGATACTGTCTCCAGTTTTCCTATTGATGCTACCTGCATAGCTAAAGCTACGGATAAGGACAGTACACTTGCTACTGTACGTACTTACATCCGCAACGGTTGGCCTCTTCAGAGCACACTTCCTGCCCACCTGGCACCTTATCATCGTATGCAGCATCGTCTCACGACTCGTGCCGGCGTTGTATTACTAGAAGCAGGCACCGTCTTCCGAGTGGTTATCCCACTTAGCCTACGGAAACAAGTTCTCGAATTATTACACCAAAGCCATTGGGGTATCTCCAGAACAAAGCAACTCGCCCGTCAACACTGCTACTGGCCCGGTATTGATGCCGCCATCGAAAAGCTAATACGTCATTGTGAGCAATGTCAAACGAATCAGAACGCCCCGTCTTCTGATCTTGCTTCATGGCCTCCTGCTACTACTCCATGGGAACGAGTTCACATCGATTTCGCAGGTCCTTTCCTCAATTCCATGTGGTTAATAGTCATCGATTCACTGTCAAACTTTCCATATGTCGTGGATATGCATTCGACTACTACAACCGAAGCTACCATTCGTGCTCTCCAGAAAATCTTTACTACAGAAGGTTTACCGCACGTTCTCATTTCGGACAACGGACCTCAATTTACAGCTACTGCTTTTCAGAACTTTTGTACACATAATGGCATTCGTCATATCCTAGCACCACCTTTTCACCCTCAATCTAATGGTGAAGCTGAACGCTTCGTACAAACATTTAAAAGAAGTATGAAGAAAGCTGTCTCTTCAGGCTTAACTAAAGACCAAGCCTTGCTCCAACTCTTAAACAATTACAGAACTCTACCCGGCGCTGATCATATCACTCCTGCACAGAAGCTCCATGGACGACCTCACAGAACTTTACTTTCTCTGTTACAGCCTCTTCCGGCCCAGCATAAGACCTCACCAATGAAGTTCTCCCTCAACGACAAGGTCTACACCAGGACATTCAAATCCAACCCACTCTGGATACCTGGAGTCATCTGCAGATCTTTGGGTCATCGTCTATACGAGATACAGACTACGGAGAAACGTATCTGCCGCCATCAAGATCAGATACGTCTGCGCTACCGCCCCTGTCCAGCTATTGATGCTATTGCTAAACCTGATAAATCTATTGCTGAACGCGCTTTAGATCATTTAATAACAATGGGTTCCTTTCAGGACGAGACAGCGCCACTCCGCCCAGTTCCAGCTCCGGACAATACAACAGAGTCATCAGCAGCTCCGCCCCAGCATCGCAGTCGCCGCCAGCGCCGCCGCCGTTTCACGCCGTACCGGCGTATTTAGGAGGGGAGGGTGTTGTATGTCCGGCGCTCCCTTTCTCGCTCCTCCAGCCAGCTGCACGCGCGCCTGTGTATCATTCTGCTAGCTTCGACGCGCAGCCCTCAGTGCGCGTGCCTGACCATCGAGTGTACTATAAATAGGAGCTCCCTTCCTGCTCAATTGCCCACTTGCCCGGTGTCCAGCTCCAGAATACACCCTACGTCGAGCACGGAGGCTACTCCTCTTGAAAATGTGCTTCGACCAGGTGGACTGAATTTCTGGCAGTACGAGGTCTCACCTCTGGTCACCGCTCCCTTACCTGTTTCCGCTGCCTATGTTCCGTAATTCTTATACAAGCCATTTTCATTCCCTAATTTACGCAAGCTCCCTTAGTTTCGCTAGGTGGAATTTCTTCAATCAATTGAACTTGCTTTTTAGGAATTCAGGCACTTCAACAAACAAGGACTCTCAAAGACATTCATGTTAGTGTGCCAGATAGTTCTCGACTATCAACGTGTCAATTCACAAAGACTATCTTTTCAAGATAGGAGTGTATATAAAGACTGTAAACCTGTACATATTGTATAAAGACAGACTTTTCTCAAGATTCAATATTCTTTTTTGCTTCAAAATAAATTTCAGTTATTTGTGTAAATATCATAAAGTGAAGCAATAAAAGTTGTGTTTGTAAAATTCAACCTTGGTTACAACATAATCACTCCACAATTTGTCGATCATCCACTTTCCACGAACATAACAAGACTACTTTCCACGAA
The DNA here is from genome assembly GCF_040414725.1 of Anabrus simplex. NCBI lineage: Eukaryota > Metazoa > Arthropoda > Insecta > Orthoptera > Tettigoniidae > Anabrus > Anabrus simplex. Next base: position 1,381,357,103 of record NC_090265.1, read on the forward strand.
CGTTTGAGGTCCAGTCCAGTATATTGCAACCGTGTCACTACCGTACCGTATATCAGCACTACTTCCTTCCCGTACCGTCTGTACTCCTTCTTGTCCGTACCGAGTGTCAGTTGTGCGTCCCTTCCGTAGTGATGTCGAAGTTTATATAAACATCCGCTTCTCCCTTTCTCTCAGATGATACGTCTGGATTGGTCCTTGCCAGCCAATCATGAGTGATCCTCCAGTCAAGAATATGCCCTGAACTCATACTTGGTCCCAAGACATAAACAAACTCTGGGGTATATCACATGAGTCATATAACTTCCCTAGTACAACAACAAGCTCAACTCATCAGACTGGGATGCCCGCATGAGTCATACAAATTACCAGGGTCCAATATAGCAATGTTTTCCCCATTCGTACAAAACAAATTACTCATACTACATATATGGATATCTTCCAGCTTACAAAGAGTAATGACAAAATATACAAATGAAATAATAATAATAATAATAATAATAATAATAATAATAATAATAATAATAATAATAATAATAATAATACTGACAATAACACCTCTCTAACTTCTACATACAATTCGAGGGTGTGATATATGTACTATCACAATATTGACATCGACCTCTTTCCGTATGCATGATATTTCTCACATTACAGAACCATTTTACATCGACTTTGTCTTGAGGATTTGTAAATTTGTAAATAATACCTATTACCCGTTCGTATTCTACGTCAAAACTTGCGGTCGTGATCCCGACACAGCCCCATTCGATTTTTTTTTTTTTTTTTTGTGTCACTCAGGAATAGATCGTCCAGTTCAACTCCAATTTCTCTGTCATCTGGGAGAATGAAACGGAACGTCAACATAAACACGCAGGCAGTCTAAATGCCGTCAAATTATAATAACTGCACAGGATTGCTGAAGCATATTATTATTATTATTATTATTATTATTATTATTATTATTATTATTATTATTATTATTATTATTATTATTATTATTATTATTATTATTATTATTATGCTAGTGGTTTAACCTCGCACTAACACAGCGAAGGTCTTCGCCGACGCAAATATGGGAAAAGGCTAGTATTGGAGAGGTGGCGGCCGTGGCTTTAATATGGAAATAGGAAACTTGGAAAACCGTATTCAGGGCTGCCGACGGTGGGATTCGAACCCAGCATCTCCCGAATGCAGGCTCACAGCTACGCGACTCCAACCATGTAGCCAACTTGGTCGGCATTATTATTAATATTATTATTATTATTTTTCTACCGCTTTTTCCCACACTTGTGAGGTCGCGGGTGCGAACTGTGTCGCACATGTGGACCTGGTCCTGTTTTACGGCCGGATTCCCTTCCCGACGCCAACCCTATATGGAGGGTTGTAATCACTATTGCGTGTTTTCCGTGGTGTTTTGTAGTGTAGTATGTTGTATGAATATGAAGAAGAAAGTGTTGGGACAAACACAAATATCCAGTCCCCGAGCCAGAAGAATTAATCAGACGCGATTAAAATCCCCGACCCGGCCGGGAATCGAACCCGGGACTCTCTGAACTGAAGGACTCAATCCTGACCATTCAGCCAAGGTGCCGAACATTATTATTATTATTATTATTATTATTATTATTATTATTATTATTATTATTATTATTATTATTGTTGTTGTTGTTGTTTAATCCATTTACCCTCCAGAGTTTGTTTTCCCCCCATACTCCGTGAAGGATCCCACCTCTACCGCCTCAAGGGCAGTATGCTGGAGCGTGAGACATTTGGTTTGGGATACAACTGCGGAGGAGGACGAGTACCACTCCCAGGCGGCGGCGGCGGCGGCGGCGGCGGCGGCGGCGGCATCATCATCTGCTATGCTAAACAGCGGTCTTGTGGAGCATGGGAATATTGTAAGGGATAGGCAAAGACGAGGGAAGGAAGCGGACGTGGCCTTGAGTTAAGTACCATCCCGTCATTTACCTGGAGAAGAAGTGGGGTAACCACGGAGAACCACTTCTAGGATAGCTGAGGTGGGAACTGAACCCCCTCTACTCAGTTGACCTCCTTTGGCGAGTGAACCCCGTTCCGGTCTTCGTACCACTTTTCAAATTCCGTGGCAGAGCCGGGAATCGAACCCGGGGCTCCGAGAGTGGCAGCTAATCACACTAACCATTACCCCACAGAGGTGAAATTATTATTATTATTATTATTATTATTATTATTATTATTATTATTATTATTATTATTATTATTATTATTATTATTATTATTATTTGCTCGGTTTGACTAAGTACCAAGCCGTTTCAACTGTTCTCGTCTTCTTGCGTATTATTTTACTTTTGCCCATACACCCGCATGTGGGTGCGGTGTTCCTTTCTCTCCTCAGCCCACGCCTTTCCTTTCTTTAGTTTCAGCTTTACTTGGAAACCGTAATGCGATTGAAGTTTCACCTTAATTCATTCCCTCTCAAAGAAGATGTGTATGTTTATAGGTCACGGCTAATTGGTATCTCCCAAATCCCTAGTCGTAAAATCTTCCAAACTTTTATGAATAGCATAGCTAATATACAGTAGAGTGCAAATTAATCCGAACTCAGGAATTTCTAAGGCATGTGGCAAAATATTGGGTTCCTACTAAATATTGTTCCCACTTTCTACCAAACTGATTGTCGGTGTATAGCAGCATTATGCCAATATTATTGAAGGTTTTTGGACATTTTTTTTAACCAGTCATGAGTTGAATGTCTCAGAGTGAGGTTCTGTACATTTTCAGTATAGTGCCGTGTTATTGTGCTGCAATTTGCTAATGAATATGTCTATCAATCCGCGGAAACGTTCAGAAAATGACATTAGTTGAGCATACCATTATGGCTACAGCAAATTCAATTTTGAAGTTGTTCAGAGAAAGTGGGTCCCTTTTTATCGCTGAAGGAAGGAAACTGTGGTCGGAAGCACAAGACTATACCAGAAGAATACCGTTAGGAAGAGTAAAATAAATCCGGTGCTTTCTGCAGTTGATCTAAACTAACAAGAGCAAGCCAGAGCTAAAGGGTAACCAATTTCGTTCAGACTTCGGTAGGTTGACCTACGTAAAAAATAAATAGCCATGTGTCCGAGGGTTTGTGCCATTGGTCCTTTGAATTTAACTGCCTGAACAACTGTTGACCGATCTTGTGGTCTGCGTCTGTGACTTCGACAAGGGTGTCTTTGGTCTTTTTATTTTTTTTGGCAAGTTGATTTACGTCGCACCGACACAGGTCTTATGGCGACGACGATGGGACAGGAAGGAACTAGGAGTGGGAAGGAAGCGGCCGTGGCCTTAATTTGGTACAGCCCCAGCATTTGCCTGGTGTGAAAATAGGAAGCCACGGAAAACCTTCTTCAGGACTGCCGACAGTGGGGTTCGAACCCACTATCTCCCGAATACTGGATACTGGCCGCAATTAAGCGACTGCAGCTAACGAGCTCGGTCTTCTCCCTTTTTTCTTTTTTAGCTGATTTTGTATTTGTCCGTATGGACTTATTGTTAGGAAATGAAAATGAAAATGAAAACCTACAACCTGTTTTTCAGTCATTGACCGGGTCAGGGATATAATGAATGAAGCAGATATAGGCCATCAGTACGATGGTGTCGCCACTCCCAAAATGATTTATTAATGACTGATATATGCTATGAAATGAGAATGGAGAGTGTTGCTGGAATGAAAGATGACAGGGAAAACCGGAGTATCCGGAGAAAACCTGTCCCGCTTCCACTTTGTCCAGCACAAATTTCACATGGAGTGACCGGGATTTGAACCAAGGTATCCAGCGGTGAGGGGCCGACGCACTGCCGTCTGAGCCACGGAGGCTCTTATTGTTAGGAAATATGCGGATTAAATACAAATATGCAAACATACAAACAAACATGCTTACTGTTGCCCTAGGCAGACTTCTTGTAGTAGAAGGTTAACAGTTTTATCTCTCTCTCTCTCTCTCTCTCTCTCTCTTATCATTACTACAGCGAAGATTTGTTAAGCCACGAGAGTCACGGCAGTAAACGAATTTAGGCCTATGATAAAGCTTATATTTAGTTTGTGCATTTCCTTGCCTATATAGATAAAGAAAAGAATGATACAAATGAAATCTAATCCGAATCGCGCCTCGATTTTGAGATACTCGTGGAAATGGAGATCACTGATCTGACATCGTGATTACATAGGTCTGAGTCCCGTTGTTTGGAGATACAGTATGTGGCTCTGTTATTCGTACAGGCTTCAAATTCTTATCAAGTCTCGTATATTCACATTAACGATTGAAAAACAGAAATAAAACGTACATTACGGGCAAAAACACGGTTTGCCAATGATAATTCGTTAGTCAAAACCATACTTACTTACATACAGGCAGGAAGATTTGATATGGATGTGCCGGCATCGACAAACGGGTGTACCACTTGTATTCGTACACATGGACAGAATGATGCGCACCGTTTGTTTGCTATGCACGGAAAAGTCTCTGTGACGGCATACGACTGGTCAAGTGCATTAGTCTCCTCCCTAGTATATCAGTGGTGGACATGGGTAGGAGTGAAGAGTTAAATACGGAGCATAAGAACACTATATTTAAACTCCCACTTTAAATGATTTTCATTACGAAATATTGGACAGTTGGTCAATAGAACACATTCTATGGTGCAATATGTGGTTGATTAATTTAAATACAAAGGCACTATTAAGAACTCGCCATTGATGCCCAGGAGAAAGTGTTTGATTTTATCAGCCGAATAACAAGCCGTTCTTCCCTTTCAGTTCGATTCCAAATTAAGTGCAAATCCACCATCCGTCGGATCCTGTATCGGCATGGGTACTATGGAAGAATCCCTCGGAAAAGGCCATACGTAAGCAGAAAAAACAGATGGCTTAGACTGACATTCGCTAAGGAGCATATGAATAAGGAGAACGAATTCGGGAATGATGTTATCTGGTCTGTTGAGACAAAAGTAAACATATTCGGATCAGATGGCATCCACAGAATATGGAGAAAAATTTGTACGGACAAGGATGTGGCATATACACTCACAACTGTAAAATACGGTGGTGGGTCTGTAATGCTTCTGGGCTTTATGTCAGCCAGAGGTGTGGGTAACATACATTTCATTGACGGAATAATCAACAAGGCAGACTATAATGCAATCCTGAGGACAAACGTGAAGCAGACGTGAAGCAGAGTGCCAAAGAAATTGATATGCCATCTGTTTATATCTTCCAGAATGATAATTACCCAAAACACACTGCTGACATTGATAAGACATGGTTGATCTGGAACATTCCTAATCAGCTTAGAACATCTCCCTAGTCTCCGGATTTAAATCCCATCGAACATCTTTGGGCTGCGTTGAAGAGGAATATCCGTAGGCAATGTGTGCGTACGAAAGAGGAACTTGAAAGTGTGATTCTTCAGGAATGAGAGAAAATCAGCCCGGACATGTTCAAGAAATTAGTGTATTCCATGCGGTGACGATGTCGGGCAGTTATAAAGGCTACGGGACATTCGACTAGATACTAACATGTTCCATGAACCCTTCATTTTTTGTTTATTTCAAGTGTTCAGTTTGCTTGTACGAATAGGAAAGATACAAGATTATTGGTACACTTTTCTTTATTAGAAGCTGTATGTTTTGTAAACATGATTGTAAACATATATAGTAGATATATGCCTTCTGAAGGCTTTGTTTAATATATTTTCGGTGAATAAAGTCCATTTCAGTTTATTATTTTCTGGCAGTGCGTTGAGGTACTAAGACAATCAGCCCGTACGAATAGAATAGGTACATACTGTATTTTCACCATTAGAATGTTGGCCGGCAGGGTAGGAGAGGGGATGTATATAATTTATAATCACTAGATTACGTACCAAAAGCCTGGATTCGATTCCAAACCTCTACGCAGTGTTCACGTCGAGTAAGGGTATATGACGCTGCTAATGGTGATTCGTCCGTCGGAGTATGCTATCTTCAGCAGGCTATTTGACAGAAGTAAGCTATGTGCCGGCACCTAGTTTCATCCTCTCCCTTCTTATATCACGTCATTCATTTCATTCCATTAACTCCTCTGATGAGGCTGACGTCGGGAAGAGCATACAGTCGTAAAAACTCGCTACGAGGATACATCTTACTTAATACCCGACGCCGTAGAGAAATGGAACAAGAATTGGGCACATATCTATAAACATCCACGATATGTGATGTCCTGAAGATGTACCCACAAGGGGCTAGGATCTTTAAGTGACGGTATCTTTTAACAAGCCTCCCAGAAGGCCAACCCCTCGTCCACGTCGTGGGAGGTGGGCAACGGCATGAAGTAGGGGACTGCCTGTAGGGGTGATGTACAGTGGGGTCTGTGTGTGCCCCATGACCGCTACGGTAGCTGTGAAGGCCCTACAGGAACCCTGAAAAGTGACGGCTAACGGGGCTCTGGGGAAGACCTCAACGGCAGCAACGGTGGAGAAGGAGTCCTTTGGTACGGCGAAGCTGGCGGATGTGGCAACCCTTCTTCTTGGGGAGAAATAAAGAAGAAACCACTGCCTTGTGGTGAAGAGGGATCTTTAAAGGCTAAGGGAGATAACCCCTACAGAAAAATCCTGCGGTCTAGAGCAGACAGGAGACAGCCCCTCCACTGGACTTAGGGTGCTGTGGGCTAATAACTCGCACACCTGAATTAAACTTATTACAGAAACCAGACGAAATTTATACGGGCCGGATTTTGCAGATAGAACAAGCTGGAGAAATTTCGTCGAATCCACATGTTCCACCTAGAATTTTTTTTTTTTTTTTTTTTTTTTTTTGCTAGGGGCTTTACGCCGCACCGACACAGATAGGTCTTATGGCGACGATGGGATAGGAAAGGCCTAGGAGTTGGAAGGAAGCGGCCGTGGCCTTAATTAAGGTACAGCCCCAGCATTTGCCTGGTGTGAAAATGGGAAACCACGGAAAACCATTTTCAGGGCTGCCGATAGTGGGATTCGAACCTACTATCTCCCGGATGCAAGCTCACAGCCGCGCGCCTCTACGCGCACGGCCAACTCGCCCGGTCCCCCTAGAATTAAAGGAAATAAGTCACTCATCTTTTAACAAGAACTTGCTCCATATCGCACATCCAAAACCATGAACAATTTATTTGATGACATAACAGCCAAGTTTCCAAATGCTCTCGATATCTCGACAGGTCGTTTGTAAGAAGAGAATGGCGAAACTGACCAATCAACAAAAGCAAACATGCTGCGTGTTCCCTTACAAATTTGTGGTTTCCCAATAAACTGTCTTCTTCTTTCATCACTTTTATCATACTCTGGTGGGGTCGCAGGTGCTGTATGTGTCGTACATGTGGACTTAGCCACGTAATCCGTCTATAGCTGCTTGGATTTGATATCTCACCCCGTCTCTTATGTATAGGGCAAATGACTCCTTCCTGTTATGATTTTATTACTCTCGGCCAGTCAGCTACTCACCACGTTCGATGATTTCTAGCCCATTGAAGACGCACAGCTGTATGCACCTGTGTGAGCAATGGCCTCTTGTTTGGTATCCAACTCCAAATGTTCATTGTATGCAGTTCCTGTCGCAATGTTTTCTCGCCAATAGGTTAGGATGGACCTTCATTCACTGACTGCAACAATTCTTGTCGGGTTTGGAAGCGATTTTGATTCACAAGCCGCGAATCGCGTCTCCAGTCTCTCTCAGTCAGGTTCTGTTTCCGATCACAATTCTGACGTGTTTCTTGGCCTCGTGTATTGCACCACTGCTTGTAGACACGTTGAACAGTCTGCTGCGAAACACCAGCAAATCCACCAACTTCACGCACAGTAGTGGCGCTAAGAAGCTCGCCCCCCTACCCCCACCCCGACAATGATTAAAAATGGGCCCCTCGTTAAATATAAGGAAAGTTACAAGTTTATTTCGTCGTACAAGTTTGTATATTATTACAATGAACAACAACGACGATGATAATAATGTTACACAATTTAGTTTTCAAATCAGAAGGAATTAAAGTAATAATCTTATATGGTACGAACATACACACACACACACACACACACACACACACACACACACACACACACACACACAAGAAATGCACCTACCAATTATAGTAATCAAAACACGCTGACCGTCACAATATTACGACATAATCTGGTTCTTAGGACCAAATAATTTACTACTATTTACAATTCAACCGTCATTCGTAGGCCTACTTACCTACGCTGACTGCCGAGAGTTATAAACTAGCTCGAGACCATGGGCGCCCTTGTAAGGGGGCTGGGGGGGGGGGCTAGACCTGAGGGTATGTAGTATTTTTAAAATTTTGGAAGACGAATGGCGACTTGTATTCCACAGTAGAATAACACCCATGATATCCTCTTCCTGTTGGTGGGGGCGGTACTACAACTCTACGTAATACCGACTTTTAAATAATTTTTATTGAAAGAAAAACATCTGACTACATTAGATTTTTGCCTTTCCCTTAGAGCTAGAGGGGGCCGCGGCCCCCTCTTGCCCCCCGGCATGGGCGCCCTTGCTCGAGACTTTCGTATTTAAAGTTTAGATAAGGAGGATGTCTTTGAAATCGCATCTTCGTTGACTACTGGGTTCTCAGAACTGACTAATTACTTCAAAATCCTTGTTGATTGTTGTGAGTGGCAGTAAGGGATGGTTATTATTGGAACAGGTTGCGAAACTCACATCCTTTCAGAAAAAACTACCGTACCCCTACTGCCGAAAGAAGCTCTACACTATGACGACCAGGCGTGGTTCTGCCTTTAGGTCACATGGTCACGTGCCCCTCCACCGATTAAAACTATTATAAAAATCAGAACAACATTATTCACGATTACTCTCACGACCACCTTCAGTGAGTTCAAGAGGCTATGATTCACCATGGTTGTTCTTGTTCTAGCAGCCCTGGACTAAACTAGGCAACATAGTAAAGGTCTAATCCCGGATGGGACCGACTCTTTCTTATACCTGAACATCATCCCCTCATTCTGCGTGCTGTGAGGGGTGAAGGGGGTAATGGCAAATTCCATTGACCCGGTCACAGTATTTCTACGACGTGACACTTCAGCGCTAGTTCGTATTTTGAACTTACTTCTCCTACAGCCTACTAGATAGCATATGTATTATTAACGCGCGCAAAGGTAGTGTTTGTAGCAAACCTGTGCTTACCTTGTACGTCTGTTAGATTAATCGTGTCCATCGGTGTCGATGTTCATTGTAAGTCTGAAAAGTGTGTGAAGATTAGTGTGATGTATCTGAGTGTATTCCTGTGCTAGCATAAGTGTTTTTAAAATGAATCCAGTGAGCTACTTAAAAACAAAATCTCTTAATTACGAAAACAGATTATTAGCTAAAGAAATGGGCCGACCAAGACCAGAGCTTAGCATAAATCGTTCAAAGATAAAAATAGAACCTACAATCGCAGTTTCATATACAAGAAATAAGAAGGTAGATGATAGATAGATATTTATTTCAATAATTAATTCCAACGAGCCAAAGGCTCATACAGAGGACCTGTACAATGAATAATATATTCAATGACGGATTAATTTAATAATTTAATTGATTTAATTGATTCCTAGTGTTCCTAATATGTTGAACGAGCCGCCACTGATGACGACCTAAGTTTGGAATAACCCTCAGTAATAAAAATAATACTGTGTTGTGTCCTGTAGCTTTATCAATATATAAAATCACTCTTCAGCTACTGAATAACGAAACAGTCATGGGCCCCTCGCAAGCCGTGGCCACCCCGCTCCGCGGTGTCTTCGGGGTCCTTATCGCCACCACTGTACGTACCGTATGGCCCTGGGCACGGTCAAGCACGATTGCCCCTTTTTGCCACTGTGTCAAATCCTTACATCTAGCCATGTTAAAGTATACTGTACGTTTGAAACATCGTTAGGTTTGTTGCATAAAAATAAGTGTTTGCTTTTACTTGCTGTAATTTAAGTACTTCGTTGAATAAAATCTTGGTTTTACTTATTGAGGTAAGTAAACACTTCAAGTCTTGAGTATTACCTTAAAAGCGTAAGTAGTGTCTTAATTTTTTTTCCAGTACTCTCTTATGAGAAACCTCCCTAAACCCACCAGGCAATCCCATATCTCCTTTTGGCACTGGTTACCCTGTGGCGGTCATACCAAGACATCCCCGGCGCTAGACCACTGCCGCTCAAGAACCACTGTCACCCCCGGTTCATGACCGCCTTCAAGGCTTTCAAGGTAGGAAATGGAGAAGATAATAAAATAAAAAAGAAATTTTGACTTCCATCGTTCTCAATTGAGGTTTGGGCTTCACCGATAGCCTTGGTAGCCTTCACTGCTACCAATCGTTTTTTCAGGTGATACAGCTTGTTCGCATGTTCTGTAGTTACCAGGTTACCATTTACTTCAAAATTCCTGCTCACGTGTTGTGAACTTACATTTCTTTAAATATGGCCAGGGTCAAAACTGAAAAAAAATAGGACTACTGGGATCTCAATGGGTGCTGAAGTTGATGTACAAAGTCTCCTTCCTTTCCAAACAAGGAGTGAAACATTGCCACATTCACTAGACAATTGTCTGTCACAGTTCGGACGACTTGGAGTACACAATCTTTAACAGCCTGTAAGGTCTCGCGTGTTAATTTGGCTAGTTTATCTCCTGTCAGGCTGTGTGTAAAATAATGACACCGGAATCCTGTAATGTGTGGAAACATCTTTGATCCGTCGCTTTTCCAAGCATTCTCTCCTGCGGAAAATGGAACACACGGCCAACAATACAGTTTTTTTCATTTATGCATAACCAGATAACCTATGCAGATCTCTCTAGCACGAGTCATGAAAATATCGTACTGTTCTTTTCGATCTCTTGACTAAATTCTTAAGAGCAGGCGTGGGTCTAACTTTTTGAATTACGTTTTTCTTTATCTTCAAAATTTCCTCAGAAAATTGGTGTGTTCATTAAATATTAATATTAAAGAGTACCGGTACTAGATTTTCATATTTTCAAACAGTTAGCAGTGGTAACAGTGGATACTAGCACTGCTTCGAACCCAGAGAAACTCACAAGAGGGAATCATGTATGCATCAGGGATGTTCTAGATTTCATTCATTTCAGTTGAAAGTTTAATGCTCATTTACCGCAACTTGCATTTTTCAAGACGGTTTCCCTTGTAACATGAACAGTTTTCAAGATATGAGCATGAATGTTTGTACTTTACATCACTTTCTAATTTTCTAAAAAGTGAATTAATTTTGTAGTAATATCATGGACAGATCTTTTTTTAAATACTGTATTTCAAGGAAAAAATCTCTAAAAATGAATGACCGGAAGTATTGTTTAAAAAATATTACTTAACAGTACAATGTTTCAGAGGACTTAATTCATTTTGTTCCGCAATTATTTGGGAGTATATAGAATTTTTAAAAAAATATTAGAATCAGTCGAAAATTGTGGAAGATATGAGCGAAACGGTACTCTTGTGTGAAAAAAAAAATATAGAAACATTTGTAATGTCCAAAAACATCCTTAACAATTTTAATTATCTGAATATTGATAATTATTTAGGATTACAAGGACTTTGTATTCATGCATGCAAAAGTTTAGCCTAGAAGGCCCTGTGGAAGCTGTGAAAATTGAAATTGAATATTACCTATTTTAGATAGGTTTGAGCTGAATGTACCCTAAAATTAAATTACTATCTCAGCATTATCCTAGAGTAGGTCCTAAGTGTGGATATGGTAACTTCTTGTTTTAAGCTAAGGAGCCAGGCTCATATCTTGCTATCACAGAACAAGAAATACTGTGTATGCACGTACAGAATATATAAACAGTAGTTGCTCAATCCCATCGTCCCCATTCTTATGTTTATGTGCAGTGACGGCTATTAGGGGTGGGGTAAAAGCAGGAATTATAAACAAATATACATACCTTGTTGTCTTATCGCCTAATTATTTCCTCACCAGGATTACTTGATTCAAGAACTGGAAAAAATCCAAAGAAAAGCAGCTCTATTTGTTCTGGGTGATTTCCGACAAAAGAGTAGCGTTACAAACATGTTGCAACGTTTGGGCTGGGAAGACTTGGGAGAAAGAAGACAGGACGAGCTGCTCGTCTAAGTGGTATGCTCGAGCTGTCAGTGGAGAGATGGCGAGGAATGACATTAGTAGATGAATTTTGTGTATTATCTTTAAAAGTAGGACAGATCACAATATGAAGATAATGTTGGAATTCGAGAGGACAAATTGGGGCAAATATTCGTTCATATGAAGGGGAGTTAGGGATTGGAATTACTTATCAAAGGAGATGTTACACTAAATTTCCAATCTCTTTGCAATAATTTAAGAAAAGGCTAGGAAAACAAACAGATAGGGAATTCTGCCCTAAATGCAGATCAGTAGTGAGTAATTGATTTTATTTCTTTAATTAATTATTAATTAAAGCTCCTTAGCGGAAATATGCACGCGTCGCGGCTAACCGATTCGTATAGCACAACAGGAAGTAGTCACAGTCTAATATATAGTGGAGACTCGCGCAGCAGCATGTAGCATATGCTGTAAGGAAGGGTATATTTTTGTAATACATCCGTAAATGTTTCTTTGGTGAAAGTTTTATTGTATAGTATTGAATCAAAATCTTAAAAAAAAAAAAAGAAACATAATTACCGCAGTTAAGCTGGTAACTTGTCAATCTTTACTTTACTGTCGAAATACGTTCAGAGAGCATTAAAAAATTACCATGTTGTAGGTACTTTTTTCAATTTTGTGGTCTAACTCCCACCCCTATATCCTCCAGACACCCGTTTTTTTTTTTTGTTTTTTTTTTTTTTTGTCTATATATTTTTGTACCCTTCCCCTTCTACTTCCCAATTGCCGCTACTGTTTACGTGCAATAGGGTGCCTAACTTGCCAAAGATGATCCCGGCAGTGTAAGTTGTCTGCTAGAGTCATAGTTACACGATGTGGAAAAATCGTAATATTATCTTCGTCATAGAAGATGCAAACACACTGTCTCCGGGTGATTCAAATTAATCATCTGCGATTAAAATACAATATTAGGGGCCGATGACCTACATGTTAGGCCCATTTAAACAACAAGCATCATCATCATCAAAATACAACAGGCCGGCCTTTAGTTCGATGGACTCCGGGTTCGATTCCCAACCGTCTCGGAGATTTCAACTGTGAATGGTTAACTCCTGTAGCTCAGCTACTTCTTTTCATCCACTACACCATAGAAACATGCAGTAGTCCTAGTGAATACAACCCTCCACATACGGTTGGTGTCAAGATGGGCATCCAACCGTAAAACTGGATCAGATTCTCAATCCGTACCGATCGCAATAAATTGGGGAAATGGCCAACAAGAAGAAAGAGGGGAAGACTTGAGTGGAACTATGCGTATGAATTGTCTTAGCTGACAAGGCCAAGTGATTTGATTACATTGGTCAAACTCAGGTAGAAGACGAATAGGCTCGATCGTAGCTAGAGAAGTAAACTGAGGCATAAAATATGATTAAACAAGTTATTCAAATTATTTCAAGGTCGAAAGACACTGGGCAAGTTTCAAATGAAGAACCGTCATGGTGTTTATTTCGTTCACAAACCCTTTGGACTCATTTTTGAAATGCTAGTAGTCTGCAATGAAAATTCCCTAAAAGAAAGGATACAAGGAAGATGTCTGATATCATCCGAACATAATAATAAGAAGAAGAAGAAGGAGAATTTTTACAGCTGGCTTTTTTACAATTTGCTTTACGTTGCACCGACACAGATAGGTCTTATGGTGACGATGGGACAGGAAAGGGCTAGGAGTGGGAAGGAAGCAGCCGTGGCCTTAATTAAGGTACAGCCCCAGCATTTACCTGGTGTGAAAATGGGAAACCTGGGAAAACCATCTGTAGGGCTGCTGACAGTAGGGTTCGAACCCACTCTCTCTCAAATACTGGATACTGCCCGCACTACAGCTATTACAGCTAACGAGCTCGGTTACAATGGCTTTACGTCGCACCGATACATAGGTCTTATGGCGACGGTGGGACGGGAAAGGGCCAGGAGTGGTATGAAAATGGGAAACCACGAATTATATTAACATATATGTATATTACGTCCAATCTAGGGGCTGCCTGGCGGAGGCGGTAAAGGCGTGCTCGGTTCGCCCGGAAGGACGTGGGTTCGAATCCCCGTCAGGAAGTCGTAAAACTCAAGACACGAGATTTCCACTTCCGGAGGTGCATATGGCCCTGAGGTTCACTCAGCTTACACAAAAAATGAGTACCAGGTTAACTCCTTGGGGCAAAGGTGGCCGGGCGTAGAGCTAACCACTCTACCCTATCACGTGCCGAGGTTAACAATGGTGGTAGCCTTTACCTTCCACTCCTCTAAGGGCCTTCATGGCCTGTACGGAGGTGACTTTGCTTAGCTTTTACGTCCAATCTAAGCGCTGTCGGTCTTACTTTTGTCGACCGAGCTCGATAGCTGCAGTCGCTTAAGTGCGGCCAATATCCAGTATCGGGAGATAGTGGGTTCGAACCCCCACTGTCGGCAGCTTTGAAGATGGTTTTCAGTGGTTTCCCGTTATCACACCAGGCAAATGCTGGGACTGTATCTTAATTAAGGCCACGGCCGCTTCCTTCCAATAACTAGGTCTTTCCTATCCCATCGTCGCCATAAGACCTATCTTTGTCGGTGCGACGTAAAGCAAATTACAAAAAAAAAAAAAAAAAAAAAAAAAATCTTTTGTCGAGCAGGAATTCTTTAACGTGCCAGAATGTCGCACTTAAACATGGTTATTAGATAACAAGGGGCGCGCGGCTGTGAGCTTGCATCCGGGAGATAGTAGGTTCGAATCCCACTATCGGCAGCCCTGAAGATGGTTTTCCGTGGTTTCCCATTTTCACACCAGGCAAATGCTGGGGCTGTACCTTAATTAAGGCCACGGCCGCTTCCTTCCAACTCCTAGGCCTTTCCTATCCCATCGTCGCCATAAGACCTATCTGTGTCGGTGCGACGTAAAGCCCCTAGCAAAAAAAAAAAAAGATAACAAGGACTCAGCCAGGATCGACTCCGATAAGTTGAGAAGAGAAGGGCAATGACGCAAGTGTCAAAAATGATCTGTATAGGCCTAACGAACGATACGGTACCAAATAGGCAAAATTGGGTACGTCATTAATTACTGGTATGTCACTGCATTATGAGACAGGATAAGCTATTTTTAAATATCCTAGAGAGGGGTGCTATTCAACTACAAAGTTTGACTGGAATTTCTGCCCGGCACTCAGTTCCCGTACGCGGTAACCATTTCAGTTCCAGTTGGCTCTAGTGTTGATGCATGTACGTTGGTAGCATTGATTAGATCACGAGCCGGACAACGTTGGAAAGTGCTGGGAACACGGGGAGTGATGAGAATGATAAGGTAGAAAGTAATTGTAGTTACAGACTGAAGTTCAAGCATTTAACATCGCACGGTCGCTTAGTGTGTAAAATGTGGTGGATATGGAGTAGTAATAAGATACCCCGTCATCTTCCGGTGTCAGAAGGTAAGTTGCCATAACGACCACTGTTTCCTAACGATCTAATGATGAGAGAGCGTATTTTAAATAGGCCTACATCATATCACACTCCGACTGTAGTTGATAATGATATGAATGACATTTCTTTGGTAGGAGTAGTGAAATAAATGTAGTTACAGGCTGTTATTGCGAGGAGCGGTGCGATACTCGTACGACGAAACGGGTATTACGTCGGTTGATAAATCAATTGATTGAACTTTGTAGTTCATCAAGCTGAGCGCTGGTCTGATAGGAACGCAGATGCTGCGCTTGAGGTCAGCGGTTCGAATCGTCAGTAGAGCAAGTCGGGTTGGTCATACTGTTTGGGGGATTTTTCTCGTATATTCCCTAATACACTCCACCTACTATCGATAATGTTTGGATAATGCAAATACAGGAGAGACAGATAATGTTAAAAGGCTACCCATACAGAAAACCTATTATTCTTAGCCCTTCGTATTTGGTACCGTACCAAGGATGCAACTTAGACCAGAGCCGTCAGATTCTTGCTTACCGGTACCGTAGTTGCGAAAAATGAAATACTGCACTCTAGCAATTAACTAATGTTTCAGCTTTCTTTCGTTCATTTTAATGACGGGACTGAAATCCCTTTGGAAATATGACGTTAGTTCACAACTTGTGTTGGTTCTAGAAAGAGCTCAGTGGCTTAGTTGCTGATTTTTCACCTGGATGTGGAAAACTGCATGATAGAATTTTCATGAGAAAAGCTAAATGGTGCCCGTAGATTTTCATCTCAGTAGGGACAAAACACTTTTCAGTAACTATGGCTTATAATTTTTAAGGATATTATTCTATGCCCATCCTCTCCCTCCTTAAGGTTTTTCAATGCATTTTTAATACATGACAGTGACTGACATCAAATACAGTACTGTATTTGCTGACATATAAGCAAAACAAATAATATACGGTAATATGTAGTGAAGTTCTATGCACCATAGGTAGTTTAAATGCATATGTAGAATTTCCATAATAAATGACAAATTTCTTAGCATTGCTGTACCGGTAGGCCTAAGTTATAACTTGTTAGAATTATAAGGAAATCCTTTCTTGTAAAGAAAATGTAGTCTGAAATTATTATCTTTGGGGTCAAACTTAAGGGCTTAAAGGAACATGGCATTATGGAAAAAAAAAAAAAGTGTCAGTTTTTGTACTCACATCATGTCTGAATTCTTTAAACAGTAACTAGATTCCTCTTGGCTCCTTGCCATAAAAATCTTCCTACCTTTCCAATGAAAGAATTCTCCTCTGTTTTCTCGATAAACTGACATCATACCATAAACTGCTGAGGCAATTTGTCATGGCTGTTCTTGTATTTTCACACATCTTGGACTGCTACAACAAAATTAACATAATATATTTTAAAATTACTTTATTATGATCAATTTTTTTGAAGGACTTAAAATTAAAATTTGAAAACAATTATAAGAAAAACAAGTTTAGATAATTAGATGGAAGTTACTGAATCAAATATCAATTAAGTTAAGAAATTGAATAGGCATAACAATTTCTCACTAAACCCTCCAGTATTAAACTTAAAAATGTAAGAAAATAATTGAATACCTGCATGATATTTCCACTGAACATGTAGTTGGTGATTTGTCTGTCAGAGGAGACATTAAGCCTTGAGCAGATCCCTTGGTGCTACTTGACAGGAGTAGGCTATGTGCTGGCACCGGATTTCACCCTCTCCCTACTGTCATATATCACGTCATTCATTTCATCTCATGAACTCCTCTGATGAGGTTGATGTCAGGAAGGGCATCCGATCATAAAAATCCGCCACGACAGATTCATCTCACCTCATACCCGACCCCGTAGAGAAACGGGACAAGGGTTGGACAAACATGTAGTTGTTGGCAAGCTGAGGGCCACCTTCAGGATTGAAGCTACAACTGGCAGAAATATGGTATTATCCAGGTCAATTAGTTCTAATTTGGAATATTCACCTTTAATTACTTCATGTTTCCACACACTAAACCATGTGCATGCTTCATCTAGCAAATTTACAGTTTATATTTTCTATTATCTTATCCATATATGTGACTTTTAGAGATATCCTTAAGTGGGAGTGCAAATAAAAAATCGCAAAAGCTCCCCTGTTTTCTTCTGAAAATCATTCCTGTTAGTGCTGAATTAGGGAATTCAAATGCAGGATAGAAAGAGAATTTCTGAACTATTAAATGCCAGAAAACAATAGGCGATTTGATTGATGCATTTGCCGTTTACCAGCTCACAGTTATCATTTTCAGCACTGTGAATTCATCGACATCATCGTTGACCAACTCCATTTGCCCAGGTATGATACCAGTATATAAGACCCCTCCATCTTTGGTGTCTTTCCATGAATCACTCTTCTCTCATAACCTTCTCCTAATCTTGTCCTCTCTCCTCAATATGTTTCTTAAATAGATCGGTCCATTTTTTCTGGGCTGCCCACTGGTCTTTTTCATTTTACTTTCCTCTCATATTTTCTTCTTGCAATCCTGCTGACACTTATCCTTTTTACATGGCCAAACCACTTCAGTATTGCCTTCTGGATCTTTTGTTGTTGCGAGTCTCCTGTTCACACTTTCTTTCAGAGTTTTTGTCCCTGATCTTGTTCTTCCTGGTCTTCTAGATCATGGTGTATAGGAACTTGTAGCTTGGAGTTTTGAGTGTCTTGCTTCATTAACGTGGTAGTTTCCAGGCTATATGGGAGGATGGGGGTTTAATAGGATTTATATAGTGTCATCTTAGGTTTCAGCAGTAGGCCTACTTATTTATCCCACAGCAGTTGTCTTACTTGGTGGTAAAATTGTGTTGTGTTGCTAATTTGATTTTCTATCTCATATTTTGTGAGGTTGTCTTTTGAAACTATACTCTCCAAGTAATTAAACTTTGGAACATTGTCCAGTTTGGTGTCTTTTAGTAGCATTTGTAGTTTGTCATCTCCCCTCTGTGTCTTCATAACCGCCGTCTTAGCCTAGCTGATATTTAAATCATGTCTCTCAAACTCTCATCTCTATCTCTTCAGCCTTTCTTCCACATCCTTTTTGGTTTCACCTCAGATCAACATTGTCTGCAAAGAAGCATTAAGTCCTGCTGTTCCCTCCTTTTCCCTTTGTTTCAGACTATTTGAACAACCCACTTGCACACAAATTTTGGTTTTTCCATACAGCATCTTCACTTTTGCAATAAAGCTGTTGCAAACCTTCAACTCTTATACGTATTCCTAGATACACTTCCTTGGTATGCTATCTTAAACCTTTTCAATGTCTAGGAATAGTACAAATAATGGTTTCCCCTTTTTCCAGTGCTTTTTCATTAACATCCTGACCGTAAAGATAAGGTCTGTATTCTGGGCTTGAAACCATATAATTGTTCCTCTTTCAATAAAGGTTCTGCAATTCCTTTTAATCTACTCTCTCTGATTTCTTCCAGAAGTTTTAGGCCACAAGAGAGCGGCATAATGCCACAGTAGTTGGTGCTTTCCATCTACTCCCTTTCTTGCATTATTATTTCAAATTCATTCTGCATTTTATCTTTCACACATCAACATTATCACAGTTTCCTGGATATATTTCAGAATTCCCAAAAGATTAATGCTTACTGATTGCAGGGATATTGATGTTGGGTTCTAATTTGGTTGAATATTTAGCTCTGATTTTTAACATAACATGAAGAAGTTAGTGCACAGTAAAGTTGTCTGGCTTCCTGTCTAGTTTCATTACTTCCGTCTTTATGTAAAATTGAAAGTGTTTAAGCAATTTCTAAAAAGTGCTCATTAAATTTCATTACAGACTTGTGTTTTTCAGACAAGCAGTGGCATATACTGAGGGCTACCAATGCTATCGGTGAAGCCCAAACCTCAAATGATAATGGTAGAAGTCTAAAGCACATTTTAATATAAGCATCTGACACATTGTTCCATTTAAAAAGCTTGAAAGCAATGAGAAAAAGCATTGCATGTATTTCTGAGAGCGAGGCATCAGAGACTGATCTTCCAGCCCAGGCTTTGCATCCATCTCCCCTCAACCCATCTCATGCGGCTTGCTGCTGTATGTCTGATAACGTGTGGAGACCAGGGGGATAGGTGTGCTAGGATTCGCTCTATCAGATCACCACTGCTAACTAACCCATGCGTTCCTCATTGTATATACTTCTTCACCACATACTTCTGACTTACCGGTAATTATATAGATAAGAGTGCTGGTATTTCACTCCCGTTTACTTCTGTATCCTTGTAGGAAAACACTGCAGGGCTGCTGTTACAGGAGTAATATAGTTTTCTTTTTATAGGTAGATCTGCTAAATTGAAATACAATCTTTCAGGTTTAGTGTTCTCTTTCGTTGGTTGGAATCAAACCTGTGATCATGCGTCGGACACCACCACTGATCTCCCGAGGAAGCTAATAAACTAGTGAACAATGGGTACGACCACTGTAAAATTCAAAATTTTGATTTAATAATAATAATAATAATAATAATAATAATAATACTGGTTCATGGTGTGGGCTATTGTAGCCACGTCCGAGTTCGTGAACCATGGGCAACAGCTGAGTGGCCTAGTAAGTGGTCCTGAGAGTCGGGATACCAGTTGCTACAGAATGGGAGTGGGCATCTCAGAATATTCTGAGTCATGGCCCTCCTTGTGCTCAGGCAGCTATGACTATACAATCCACCAGTGGTCCCTAACACAATAGAGGAGAGATCCTCACTTGGACTATGAGTAAGTAGGGTAGCATCCTGTTTCACGAATTTACTGAGCTCAGAACATTTTAAGCAAGCCTCGGACCTATGGGAGTAACGGAGTCCCATTCCCATTTGACAGGTGAGGGACTCCTTGGAAACAACTTGGCGAATGAAATGGAATTTGATGGGGACCTATCAATATTAATGGGGCTTATGGGAGAAAGAAAATAGAACTGGCAGAGTCAGGCATCTGGATGTGTTATGAGTAAGTGATATTCGGGTAAGGGGGATAACGAGGAAGAGATAGAAGATTATAAAGTGTACTTGATGGGTTTTAAAAAGGGAAGGGCAGAGTATGGGGTAGGAGTGTTCTTCAGGAATACTATGGTATGCAACATAGTTTCTGTTAGGCATGTAAATGAGCGAATGATGTGGGTATGAATACATTATTTAAGCATAAGCAGTATGGGGGACTATGGGATCAAGGGTAGATTATTAAAATCAATCAAAGGCATTTATGTTGACAATTAGGCTGCAGTGAGAATTGATGGTAGAATGAGTTCTTGATTCAGGGTACTTACAGGGATTGGACAAGGCTGCAATCTTTCACTTTTGTTGTTCGTAGTTTACATGGATCATCTGAAGGAAGTAGGACGAGAATTGTCTCGGTGTACTCACCATGTGAGGTTGCAGATGAAAATGAAGTTGACAAGTTTTACGAACCATTGTGTGACATCGTCGTCAGGGTCAACAGCAAGGATAGGATAGTGCTAATGGGCGATTTCAATCTGAGAGTTGGAAAGAGAACTGAAGGATACAAAAGGGTTATTGGTAAATGAGGGGTAGATATGAAAGCTAATAGGAATAGGAAGCGTTTGCTGGACTTCTGTGCTAGTATGGGTTTAGCAGTTATGAATACATTCTTCAAGCACATGGCTATTCACCACTACACAGTGGACAGTAAGCAGGATATAGAAAGAGAATGGGTGGCATACAGGGATGCTGCAGTGGAAACAGCAAGGGGAATGCCTAGGAACAACTGTGTGTAAAGATGGGAAAAAGCAAACATCTTGGTGGAACGATGAAGTGAGAGCAGCTTGTAAACGTAATAAGAAGGTTTATCAGAAATGGCTCCAAACAAGGGCTGATGCAGACAGGGAATTGTACATAGATGAAGGAAACAGAGTGAAACAAATAGTTGTCAAATCCAAAAAGAAGTTGTTGGATGAATTTGGCAATAACCTTGAAAGGCTTGGTCAAGCAGCAGGGAAACCTTTCTGGACAGTAATAATCTTAGGAAGGGAGGGAAAAAGGAAACGAACAATGTTTTGGGTACTTCAGGTGAACTCATAATAGATCCCAGGCAATCACTGGACAGATGGAGGGAATATATTCAAAATCTTCTCAACATAAAAGGAAATCTTCATGGTGGTGTCGCAGACAACCAAGCTCTTGGGGAAGAAGAAAATTATGTTGGTGAAATTACACTTGAGGAAGTGGAAAGGATGGTAAATAAACTCCATTGTCATAAAGCAGCAGGAATAGATGAAATTAGACCTGGAATGGTGAAGTATAGTAGGAAGGCAGGGATGAAATGGCCTCATAGAGCAGTAAGATTAGCATGTAGTGTTGGTAAGGTACCTTCAGGTTGGACAAAAGCAGTAGTTGCACCTATCTATAAGTAAGGGAACAGGAAAGATTGCAACAACTATCGAGTTATATCATTGATTATTATACCAGGGAAAGTATTCACTGGCATCTTGGAAGGGAGCATGCGGTCATTGGTTGAAAGGAAGTTGGATAAAAACCAGTGTGGTTTCAGACCACAGAGGGGCTGTCAGGATCAGATTTTCAGTACACACCGGATAATTGAAAAATGCTACGAGAGTAATAGACAGCTGTGTTTATTGTTTCATAGATCTAGAGAAAGCATAGGACAGGGTACCGAGGGAAAAGATGTTGACCATACTGGGGGCTATGGGATCAAGGGTAGATTATTAAAATCAATCAAAGGCATTTATGTTGACAATTGGGCTGCGGTAAGAATTGATGGTAGAATGAGTTCATACATATCTGTGAGAATCTCTGAATATTGCAGGTACTTTTCAACATCATCAGATTCTGAGTGGTCATCTCTGAAGATGTACAGTAGTTCTTTCATACTTCTACTTTTCCTTGTTTTCAACAAGTTTATTGCCTCTGTCAACTGGACAAGGATTTTTCAAATTCTTCATATAAGCCCTCTTTACTTGTAACTTACAGTAGTTTTGTTAGCTGGATTTTCAATTGCAGTCACCTGAGTTAATGTCAGATCCTGGATGGTTCTTTTTACATGCGGTGCATTACACAGTTTCAAAAACAATTTATCCTGATGTGGTCAATCTGCTGATAATTGCTTGGGGCTGTTAAGTGAAGATTGTCAGGTGTACAGATGGCAAGATAGTAGTTGGAACTATGTATTCATGATGACCAGCTCCTTGTCTTGGCAGAACTGAAGCAATCTACCAACTCTTTTGCGTCTCTGCATCAGGTTGCATATAGGTACCCACAGTGTTACCATACTGTCCTTGAACGATTTTTTGCATTTGAGGCTCCCAAAACTATACTTATCATACATCATGATCTGCTAAGTTTCCCATTAATTCTATTTGTTCATGGAATTACCTGATACAAGTTAGGTTATGTGTATAGGCCTAACTGGAAACAACATTTCATGCAGGCTGGGTTATGTATTTCAATTTAATCATGTGTATATAACTCATGTATTATAGGTTAGGTTACAGTACCTTTATTGGTTGTAAATAACCCTTGATGTGTTCAAAGTCATCCAGGAAACTTTTGGTTAGTTGTATATTATACTCTAGCGAAGTTAGGTTAGAGTTACATCATGTTACCTCGTCATCATCATCATTTCCCTTTATCCAGCTGTAGCCGGGTAGGGGCAAATATGGTTCCTCTCCATTTTTGGCATTCTTTCATCACTCATTCGCTTTACGTGCCCAAACCATCTTAGTCGGCTCTTCTCAATTCTATCATTCATTTTTCCACTCCAATTTCTTCCTGGATTTTCTCATTCCTTATTTTGTCTCTTCTACTCTTCTGTAACATACTCCTCAAGAACTTCATTTCGGCTGTCTGTATTCAACTCTCATCCTTCTTTGTCATTGTCCAAGTTTCTGCCCCATAAGTAGTTATTGGTACGTAATACATCTTGTAGGCCTACATAGTTTCCTTTGTTTCCATTGGCACATCTTTGTCCCATAACATGTTTCTTACACTATGATAGAAACAGCTTCCAGCTTGAATCCTCTTACTAATTTTAGCATCCAGTCGGGCATTCTCCATTAATTCACTCCCCAGGTATTTAAATGTTTCCACTACTTCCAGGGGCTTGTCTGCAAGTCTAATTTGACCTTTCCCTTCTTTCTCCCCTCTAGTCATAACAAGGGTTTTACTCTTCTCTACACTTATTTTCAACCCACATTCTTCTATTTTTCCATTTACCACATCCAACTGTTCTTGAACCTTCCTGTTGTCTTCTCCCCAAATCACAATATCATCTGCAAATAACATCATGTTCATTTCTCTTCCTCCATATTCTGCTTTTGCTGTTCTCATGATGTCATCCATTACTATGGTAAACAGGATTGGTGATAGAACACTTCCCTGCCTCAGCCCACTAGTTATTTTGAACCAACTTGTTCTGCCAACTTGTGTTTGCATGCAACTACAGCATTCCTTGCACATTGTCATGATCATTTTTATTAATCCCTGTCCAATTCCTTTTTGCACCAGACTGTCCCAAACTTTAGTCCTGGGAACACTGTCATATGCCTTTTCAGTGTCGATGAATGTCATCACCATATCATTCCCGTACTCCCATTGCTTTTCCATTAGCTGTCTCATAATGAAAATGGGCTCTATTGTTGACCTTCCACTTCTGAAACCAAACTGATTTTCCAGTATCTGATTCTCAAACTTCAACCTTATCCTACTTTCCAGTATCCTCTCCATTATCTTAGCTACATGGGATATTATAGTAATTCCCCTGTAGTTCTTAAACCTTTCTTATCACCTTTCTTGAAACTTGGGATGATTATTCCTTTATGCCAATCATCAGGGACCTCCTTTTTCTCCCAGACAATCCTGAGAACTCGATATGTCCACTGCAGGCCTACAGCTCCAGCTGCCTTTATCATCTCCACTGAAATTTCATCTATTCCAGCAGTTTTTCCATTCTTCATCTTTCTTATTGCCATTTCAATTTCATTCAATGTAATTTCTTTATCCATTTCTTCATCGACTAATTGCCTTTCCTGGTCGTCCATTGAATGACTGTCATCAGTTCTTACGTTCAGCAACTTCTGAAAATAACTCTCTCCATCTATTCCTTATTTCTTCTGGCTTTGTAATTTCTAGGTGCCCTGCATATCATCTCTCAATTTCTGTGTGAATAAGGCCCAGCTCTTTCTCTTTTCTTCCTCCACTACTTTCTTGGTCAAATTCTTTGCCTCCACATATTTTCTTCTACTTTCTTCAGTCTTAGATGTTTTCCATGCTTTCCATGCCATTTTCTTTTCTTTCACTTTCATCTTTACCCTATCATTCCACCAGGGTGTCTTTTTGTCCTTCACATTTCCTGATGTTCTACCACATACCTTTTCTGCACATCCCACCAGTGCTTCCTTAAATCTTTTCCATTCATCTTCAACACTCCCCACCTCCGTCCTGGGTACCAAGGGTATTATTTCCCTTTGAAATTCTTCTGGTATGCTTTTCTCCATCAACTTCCATACTTTAATTCTTTTCTCTCTTCTTAATGGGGGTTTTTCAATCTTTCCCACTTTCAATTTTCCTACCACAACTCTATGATCTCCACCAAAGGCTTCTTCCGGCATAGCTGTAACATCTACAAGGTTCTTCCGGTGTTCTTTCTCTATGATTAATCAATCATGGTCTTTGTTCTTCTGTCTCCCCAGCCATATCTTGTAATCTTCTGACTGTTCTTCTTTCTAAACCAGGTGTTTCCAACAATCATTTGGTTCCTCACGCAAAAATCCACCAACACCTCACCTTCTGGGTTTACCTTTCCATATCCAAAGGGCCCTACAACATCTTCCTTTCCTTGTTTTTCCATTCCCACTTGTGCATTTAGATCTCCCATCAATATCACTTCCTTATCTTCTATCTTTCTCTCCACTTCCTCTAAAAAGTCCTCCAGATGTTCATCTCTGCACCCCGTTTGTGGCGCATACAACTGAAATAGATCTTTCACATCCTTTTCAAAGTGGAGTCTCATCACCATCATCCTATCGCTGACGGATTTTGTATATTCCACATATTCTTGGATATCTTTTCTAAGTATGATGGCCACTCCATTTTTTGCTGCAGGTCCTCCGCTGTAATACAGCCTGTATCCTTCTTTCAGAGGAATCTCTCCTGTGCCCCTCTTCTTGGTCTCACACAGTCCAAGTATGGTTATATCTTTTTCTTTCATAAAGTCAGCCAGTTCCTCGGTCTTTCCTGTCAGTGTCAGGACATTTGCTGTTGCAATCTTTATGAAGTTTGGTGCTGGTTGCCCGTTTTTCACAGTTCCCCCAGCACCTGAAGAGCTGCGCGTCGCTTTTAGCAGGGGACGCCCTAACCTTTTCCGAGGCACCATATCTGCTTTGTCCGTATAGGCTATTGTTACGATGGGCTCGCCACACCCAAAGGCATTTTATACCTACTGCCAGGTTCAAAATTAGGCCGCCCCTAACATGGAACCAGACGGCTTTCGTAGCCGCTCTTCTGGAGTACAGACGCTACGGGTTTGCCCCTTCCACCATTTCCACTGTACTGAAGTCCACCTTCTCCGCCGTAGATGCCGTTGAGGTCTTTCATGTTTACCTATGTAAATAATAATTTGTGTTTCCCAAGTTGTTCAGAAAACCCTTCCAGTTATGTGTGAGTATTAATGTAAATGAGCTCTGGAATCTTCATGTACCAATGACATATTGTATCATATTCCAGATGTTGTAGATATTTTTAGGTTATGTGCCTTAGTGACAAACTTGTCTCAAGTCAATTCTAGAACAGGTTCTGATGTTATTATAGAATCTTCCTGGTATCTTGTAGTAATATGTGCTAAGAAAGCAGAATTGTCTAGAATATATAGCCAGTATATATATTACTTGTGTGTATATATATATATAGCCTATATGAAGAGTGTTGAAAGGAGTCGAGTTGAGTTGTACTAAGACATAAGTCAGTTGGTGATGTTATTGTACCTCAGCTGTCTTGATACCGCGATAATGGCGGATCGCCAGTGAGTTGTTGAAGTAGAGTGTGTTGTTATGGAGTTGTCTTGTTGATACCGCATCGGCAGATCAATCAAGGTTTAGTAGAGTAATACGTTGATAGCCAGTATGTTACTGGTGACACCACGACATTGGTGTATTTTGTATGTGATTAGTTCAGTGAGCCAGTCAGTCAGTTGTTGATGCAGCAAGCTATCGGAGATCAGTTGTACCATATTGATACTGCTTTTCACTGCTACTTTTTAGCACCAGTGAATAAGATATGTAGTGTTAGTGCATCTTATATCCATCTGTAAAGAAGAACTGTGCTTCGTTTGTGGTTTCCAGTAGGTATTTGTGATTTTTTTGGGTGCTGAGTTTATGTTAGTGTTATCTAGTGAGTCCACGTTCATTTAATAATGTTTTAGGGTCATATTTATTATCAGTTTTGTGTCCTAAATATCTGCCATCTTGTTCACTGCTACAGTCGTTCCACAGATATCACTACTTAGAGGGAAACTCGGTATATCTATTTTAAACATTTTGCCCTAACTGGCACCATTTTGTCTCATCTGCCATCACCACCATGGAAACCACAAAGAAGATGTGCACTTTACCCTCTTTTCACACAGTTGCCTAGGTCATAGAGCCTGTCCATTTTGTCGGCCATCTTAAGAAGGGCAATTTTTGGTACGACGTGTAGACAACCTCCAAATGGTGTACCTTGGGCAACAGACTGCAAGAGCAGGACGGCAGAAAGTCTACACAAACAGTAACTGAACTAGATCTCATATCTCTCCCGGTTTTTATGATCTACAAACTTATCCCAACGGCTCCTTTAAGAGCCAATTCACACAGGACTCAAAATGCATTGGACCTTGTGCCCATATCCTACAACTGAACATTGAAGGCATATCCAAAGATAAATGCGAATACCTGAGTAAATTATCTAAAGAACATAAAATTGATCTCATCGCCCTACAAGAATCCCATCTAAAAGAAGATCAGGTAGATTCTAGAGCAAGAATACCCGGTTATAAAATTGTAGGCATGCTTGGTTCAGAGATTTATGGTTCTATCATGTACATTTGCCAGGACATATCCAACTACAGTGTTACTTCTTGCTACCGACAAAGTAATACTGAAATCATCTCTGTCAACATAATGAGAACAACAATATCTGCAGTGTACAAACCACCACAGGAACGCTGGCCAGATCCCCCTCTTCCAAACATAAGTCATCCGGGTGTTTACCTTGGTGATTTCAACAGCCATCACACTTCATGGGGGTATGACAAAAATGATGAAAACGGTGAAAAGCTATCAGATTGGATGGACCAGAACCAACTTCATCTGTCCTACGACGCAAAAGACAAAACAATCTTTCCATTCTGCTAGATGGCATAAAGACACCAATCCTGATCTCTGCCTAATAACAATGGATGCTAAGCATATTCCTTTACCTCACACAAGATATTTACTATCAGGTTTTCCACACAGCCAGCATCGTCCAATTATTTTAACCATTGGTTTACAAGTTCCATTAATTACAACAAAACAGAAACTCAGATGGAACTTCAAGAAAGTGCAATGGATTAAGTATTCTCATGAGGTTGATTCTCATCTTCGCTGGATTCCACCAAAACTAGAGAATTATAAATGCTTTGTTGGAACAATTATTGGAGCAGCAAAACGAAACATACCTTGTGGGTATAGAAGGGACTATATTCCTTGCTGGAATGAAGAGACTGAAGAGCTTGCTAAAGCATGCGAAGAAAACGGAGATCCTGCCTTGGGCATGCAGATTCTACAATCCTTGAACACCCAAAGAAGGGAGCACTGGCATAGCACAACACAAGGTCTTGATTTTACTCACCCCAGTCACAAAGGTTGGTCACTTCTTAGAAAACTTGGAGCAGTAACACCACTGCCGGTTTCCAGAACTGAACTCAATCCATCTTCCATCACACAACACATTAAAAAGAGGTAGAAGATGTTCCGATAGATGCCTGCCAATACAAAATTATACAAGAGAGTCTTAAAGCAATCAATGATAAGCTGGATGATAACCCATTTTATTCCTCTCCTTTTACGATTGCTGAACTCAATCAAGCAATTCAATCTTTGAAATCTGGAAAAGCAGCTGGTCTGGATGGTATATTCCCAGAATTTATAACTCACCTAGGAAGTAATGGCAGGAAGTGGCTCAGGTATTCCTTCTCAGATATCCTTGCCAAAGAAAAAAAAACACCACCAGAGTTCAAAATTGCAAAAATCATCACAATCTTTAAACCTGGGAAACCAGCGGACGACCCAGCAAACTACCGTCCAATTTCACTCCTCAGCGTTTGCTATAAAATTCTGGAACGCCTAATTTACAACAGAATATACTGCACATTAGACAGCAGAATACCACCAGAACAGGCTGGATTCAGAGAAAAACGAAGCTGTTGTGAGCAAGTCTTAGCTTTGACATCCTTTATAGAATCAGGTTTCCAAAGAGGATTGAAAACATCCGTGGCTTTCATCGACTTAACTGCTGCATATGATACAGTGTGGATTGATGGATTAATGTTGAAGATAAAACAAGCACTACCGTGTAGAAGACTCACTGCCCTGTTATCTACCATGTTAAGGAATTGTTTTTTCAGAGTGTGTTCAGGTGACAAGATGAGCAAGTCATACAGCATCAAGAATGGCCTCCCTCAAGGATCTGTCATAGCCCCATTGTTCTTCAACCTATTTACAAGTGATGTACCAGAAACAATGTCCCCTAAGTTCTGCTATGCTGATGACTCTGCCATAGCATTTCAATTAAAATTGAAATAATTGATAAGGAGATTCCACCTATTCAATACCAAAGAATAAGAAATGTAGAGAATTACATTCTCATTTAATAATAATTAGAAATGGTACCGGTTTCGACCCTAGTCCAGGTCATCATCAGCCGATTAAGAAATGGAAAACAATGCATAGGATCAGTAGAAGAAGCAATATGAAAAGGAAATGAACGGGGGTAGACACTGTAAAACTTAGAAGAAGTAAAATATAAGTCATTCAAAAGAAAATTAGTGCGCAATTCTCTTAGTGGCAGCAAGGCACACGCAGCGCTAGGCAAAGTCCCACAATGATTACGAATAGCGGAGAACTGTTCAAAGCCAGTTATTTAAACACTGTCAGGCATAAAGTCACATCACAATCGAACACATACAAAGGTCCATATTCGTGTAGGGGTTGAAGATGAGCAGATTCATTGAATCAACTTGCCAGCTCCCGGTAATCAGCACGACACATTCAATATCAGGCACTGTGGTTTCAAACATCAAAGTAAAATGGAGAATAGCTTGACGATCCAGTTATTTTCCTTGGTTGCGGAAAAGTAAGTATATAGATAAATATACAATTCAATATAATTGAGTAATTGTGCTCCTATAAAATTGAAACCACAGTGCCTGATATTGAATGTGTCGCGCTGATTACCGGGAGCTGGCAAGTTGCTTCAATGAATCTGCTCGTCTTCAACTCCTACACGAATATGGACCTTCGTATGTGTTCGATTATGACGTGACTTTATGCCTGACAGTGTTTAAATAACTGGCTTTGAACAGTTCTCCGCTATTCGTAATCATTGTGGGACTTTGCCTAGCTCTGCACATGCCTTGCTGCCGCTAAGAGAATTGCGCACTGTTTTTCGTTTGAATGACTTATATTTTACTTCCTCTAAGTTTTACAGTGTCTACCCCCGTTCATTTCCTTTTCATATTGCTTCTTCTACTGATCCTATGCATTGTTTTCCATTTCTTAATCGGCTGATGATGACCTGGACTAGGGTCGAAACCGGTACCATTTCTAATTATTATTAAATGAGAATGTAATTCTCTACATTTCTTATTCTTTGGTATTGAATAGGTGGAATCTCCTTATCAATTATTTCAATTTTAATTGTGATATTCTTCAATACGGAACAATGAAATTTTAAACTTTAAATAGCAATTCAAACTAACCATCTTGAAGAAGGAGAAGAAATCCTGACACAGGATCTACAAAACTAGAAAACTATTTCAAACAATGGAGGCTTTGCACAAACCCATCAAAAACGGAGGCCACAGCTTTTCACCTTAACAATAGAATCTCCAAACAAGAGCTGAGCATTACATTCTGCGGAAAAAGGGTGAGAAACAATCCTAACCCCAAATACCTGGGAGTTACTCTGGACTGCTCTCTGACTTACAGAAAACACCTCGAGAATACTGCAGGAAAACTTAGGACCAGGAATAACATCATTCCCAAATTAGCCGGCACAACATGGGGTGCTGATGCAAGTACTTTTTATATGGCGAGCCTTGCACTGGTCTACTCTGTTGCCAAATACTGTGCACCGATATAGTATAGAAGTGCCTATGTCCACAGAGTGGATACTCAACTCAATGAGACCTTAAGGATCGTAACAGGCGCATTACAATCAACCCCTGTGCCATGGTTGCACATACTGGCAAGTATACCTCCTCCACAACTGAGAAGACAACAAGCTACTGCCCAAACTTGGAAAACTTACATCTGTCCTGACTTTAAACACCTTCCAATTCACTCAGTGCTGAGTAATCCACCAACCATGCATCTGAAATCCAGGAAGCCTATTTGGGATGATAACATTATTAAGCAGCCAGGGCCTTTCAACATCAACAAAGACTGAGCTCGATAGCTGCAGTCGCTTAAGTGTGGCCAGTATCCAATAATCGGGAGATAGTGGGTTCGAGCCCCACTGTCGACAGCCCTGAAGATGGTTTTCCGTGTTTTCCTATTTTCACACCAGGCAAATGTCCGCCTCTGTAACATAACGGTTAGTGTTATTAGCTGCCGTCCTTGGGGGCCCGGGTTCGATTCCCGGTACTGCCAGAAATTTAAGAGTGGTAGGAGGGCTGGTATGTGGTTGAAATGGTACATGCAGCTCACCTCCAATGGGGGTGTGCCTGAAAAGAGCTGAACCACCTCGGGATGAGGACACGAGTTTACTTAAGCTGCCTCTGTGGATCAGTGGTAGAGTGTCAGCCTCCGGATCCCAAGATAGTTCAAACCCGGCAGAGGTAGTCGGATTTTTGAAGGGTGGAAAAAAGTCCATTCGACACTCCATGTCATACGATGTCATCATGTAAAAGATCTCTGGTGACACATTTGGTGTTTACCTGACAAAATTCATTAAATCTCAGCCATAGACGCCCAAGAGAGTTTCGGTTTACTCGGTCTGCCATCTAGCGGGCCTAGAGTAAAACAGAACATCGAAATTGATGAGCAGACAGCCAGCTGGCGTCAAATTGAAATGTCTGCACACGGTAGCTGAGGCCATACGATTATTATTATTATTATTATTATTATTATTATTATTATTACCAGGCAAATAGTGGGGCTGTACCTTAATTAAGGCTACGGCCGCTTCCTTCCAGTTCCTAGGCCTTTCCTATCCCATCATCGCCATAAGACTTATCTGTGTCGGTGCGACGTAAAGCAAATAGCCAAAAAAAAAAGAAAGAAAAACCATCAGCATCAACAAAGTCTGGAAGGAAGGGTGGAGAGATTTCTCATCATCTCGTCAAATCCAATTAGATAGTCCTTCCCAACAAGTTCCAGGAACTGATCTACCAAGAGCTACGTGGTGCCAACTAAACCGCGTACGAACTGGTCATGGTAGGTGCTAAGCAACACTGCACAAATGGGGATGGCTAGATTCACCTGCTTGCGACTGCAGAGCTCAAGAACAGACGATGAACCACATCATTCGGGAGTGTCCACAACGTAGATTCACAGGTGTTTGGGAAGAGTTCATGAAAGCATCAACTCCAGCGCTTTCCTGGCTGAAGTTCATTTTTAATTTATTATGTGCATATTTGTGTTAAATAATGTAGGTCATTTGTTCCATACGAAATATATATACTGCTTTTCAGATCACTTGTAAATTATTGTGTATAGATTTTGAGTGTTAGCTTATTATATTTATGTTGAGTGAAAATATGTATACATAAATATAAGTGTATTCAGTGATAGTAGTGGTGTTTATCGTCATTATTTAATTACATCGGTGCATGTTATATCACCCTCTAACTCTTTGGGAAGTTTATAATCAGTTGGTGCACATATCTAGATTAAATGGATGTGTTTAGGGTGTACTTTTAGTTGGAGTAGCATAGAATGTTCTGAGTATGGTGCAAAGTTGGAGATACAGTAGACGAAGCTCTGAGATATTAGCTACCTGAGTAATACACTGTTGTCCCTTTCTTTCCACACTGTCCATTACCTATCCAATACAGTACAGATACTCCCATAAATATTCGGTCACTCTGATTTCTCACACACATTTATTGAGTAGTTATTCTTGCACTAAAATGATAATGTATAATACAACAAAACAGATAGGAAAACATAATAACACCTTATACAGACATTGTCATATAAGTCAAACTCTTCTGACAGTCATTAGTACGCCCTGTGTCGTACATTAAATAAAAACAATAATTCCAGTGCCGCCTCGAAAATATTCGGCCACTATAGAAAAAGCAACATAAACTTGCATAATTCACAACATCTAGTACTTTGTCGGTCCATCTTGAGGTTTTAGGACTATTCCAGTCAATTTGGCATACTGGCGATAACTTCCTTGATATAATGAGGGCTTAATGCCACCCATTCTTGTAGCAGTCTCCTCTCCAAGTCTGTGAGGGAACATGGCCACTGCAGTTGCAGAGCTGCCTTCTTTCGACTCCACACATTCTCGATGGGGTTCAGATCGGGTGATTGTGGTGGAGTTTCAGAACCTTCGGGCAGTTGTACAGCAGCTACTCCCTGACAAGTTACGACTTGTACTTGGGGTCGTTATCTTGGTAGAACTGTATACCAAGTTGTTCTGCAAACTGTCGCAAATTGTTTTTTGAGCCCTTTTTTGTCAAAGTATGTTCAATGAAACTCAGAGCACCAACCCCGTTTGATGCAACAGATCCCTATACCATTGCACTTCCCCCACGATTTTTTACTGTTGCTTGTAAATTGCTTGTTCTCAGTTCCTTGTGACGTTTCCGCCACACCAATTGCTTTTTGTCGGACCCGAAGATGTTGAACTTTGGCTCATCAACAAATAATACATCCTCCCACCAAGCACTGGGTTTGTTTACATAGATTTTTGCTAACTCTAGCCGCTGTTTTTATTTTTTATTTACCGCACTAATGTATGGTTTCCTACTAGCTCTTCTCCAAAAGAACTCATTCCTTCGCATTGCTCTTTGCACAGTTTCAGTACCCGCTTTCTTTCCTCACTCCTCTAAAACAGCTGCTGTCAGTTTCGGAACACTAATTTTCGGATTTTGTTTCCCATCCCGAAGCACAAACCGCTCCTCTCGTTCTGTCAGCCTGTTTGGTCTGCCTGTCTGGGGAACTGAATCAATTCTGTCTTCATTTTTGAATCATCTTATTATATCTCCAATTGTTGTTCTGCTTATGTTATGCATCTTCAATACCTTTCTATGCGATTTACCTCGAGCATGATGGAATATCACAAGCTGGCATTCTTCAAACGTGGTATTGTGTTGTTTTTTGCACCCCATTTGATACCAGTCTGCAACACTGCAGCAAATGATTTCGGCACAACATGTCTTGCGGCACTGCACTCTGAACTGAACGTTTTGCAACGCTATGTGCCTTTTCGCTGTCAATGAACACAATGGCAATCCCGGCCTTTCCGTGTGACCAAAAATATTTGAGGCATATCATTTCACCCATGTGCACAATGTCCTTTCTTTTACAGCATACTATACGTCAATGCTCCGTGATTCCTCTTCGGCATAAGCAACCACATGTAGTTCCATTACACGGACACATTTGGTTTCACATTCTGCTCATGGTTGCGTTATCATCACTGCTTCGTGGATTTTATCAGTGGGCAAATATTTATAGGATTGACTGTATGCTTTTAATAATACATACTCAATTCCTTTTCCATTTAAATATTTTGTTTACAGACTGTGTGTGCTAAAAGATGTTTATTGTTACTGGTAATTTATAAATTGCTTAAGAAGAGGGTACTGAAGGCAAGAGTTTTAAATTTAGTCACATACATACGTACTGAGCCCTTATTGAAGTGCTCATTTAATTAATCAGTCATTTTTTTGAATGTACAGAGAATATTTAATTTTTATTAAGTACTAGTAACTGGTAGGTAAGGTAACATTTATATTCAGCAGCACATGTCACAATTTCTGCGGGGAGCTTGGAGCTCAGATTTATTTGCTCGCCAACTAAGTTTAGAAGGAGGAATTTTGACATGACGTATACAAAGCAGAACAAGGAAACAATAGAACTCCAACAGCCAGACCAACGGACAACATTTTGGAGGCCCGGCGAGAGGCTAGAGGAGCTGAAAATATATGTTTGAAGTAAGCGTTGGGTACATGATGTGTTCGGCCAGTGAAATGATAGAGCCACAGTCAATTTGGCTAGGCATTGGTCTATGCAAGTGATGGCCCCCATCGAGGATACAATGGAGTCAGAGGACAAATTGATAAAAACAATGAGGGCATGGGCTAGCCACCTTTTTATTCGGCGAGATGCATGCAGGTAACATCGTGAGAAAAAGTTTTCATTTACGCGAGTGATCGTGTGGGGACTTGTAATTTGTTGGAAGACTCTCAGTATGCATTTAACCTATTCTAGTTTTCAAATACTGGGAGAATGGCATTTAACTTTCGATTTCCAGAGGGAGAGAACAGTTTCATCTAATCATTTCGAATGCATAGTAGCCTACCTGTGTAAGTAGTTTCCTGAGGAAATAAACTTTACAATTTCCAGTCTTGCATATACGTGGGAAATATTTTACCTAGTTACGGTAAGATAAGAGTTGTTCCACTAGGCTGAATGAGAACTGGTTTCACGGTCAGTGGAAATTACCCCAGCTGTAGTACTCTAGTAATCAGCAGGTTAATCTTGACCTAGTTTCTACATTGGGAACGAGGGCATGATTTAGACGACGTCCAGAAGCAGAAGCAGCAACAGAAAATACAACATCACTTTTCTACGCCAGGATAGAGACCAAAGGACTGATCCAAGTCTTTTCTGAAGGCATCATCATCAATATGGCTGACTAAAACACGATGGGGGCCGGCTGTTCCTAGGGCTGGTGGCAATAAGTAAAAAAAATAGATGAGTACAGAATTTTCAATGTAATTATATGAGTGTGAACGTGTTTTAATGTTGCAAAAAGGGGATAGGTTAGTTTTTATATTTAATTTCAGTAAATTTAGCTCTTGTTTAGAAGGACTACGTCCTATTTAAAGTAAATGTTAGGAAGCTTCTTAATATAAATATAATTGTAACGTAAATGTGGACCACTTGCATACGGTCACAGTTTTCTTTCCTTTCATTTTATGCAGATTTTTAGCTGAGTGGTTAGCATCATTTCTTTTGCGAGTCAGTTTCTTATTTTAGCCTCATTTATTTTTGATTTGTTTTGCTTCAATGTTTGAGACACAGTGTATGTCTCGGGGCTTACATGTAAATGTAAATAAGAATTTTAATAAAAGTCAGGAAGGACTAGAGTAAAGTATTAAGGCGAACTCAAACCATACGGGAACATGCCGTCACATTTTCTGAGATTTATTGCATGATGTGTGAATGAGAGTGTGTAAGACGGTGGAGTTTGGATCCACTTATTTTGATAGCCTCATCTTCGTGACTATATGAATATCAAGATGAGTGTAAATTAGTAATTGATTCGCGAGTTCCTCGGACCTAGTTTCGTATTCCAAGTTCCGTCTAGTTAGAATAGATTTTTCTGTAAAATTTTATTACTATTATTAATGTGAGTTTCTCGAGTTGTAAGATTGAGATATTTCAGTAGCTTGCTGATGTTCAGACATGATCGATTGTCTATGTGGCAATTTCCTGGTTTCAGATTTTGATATTTATTACAGAGTTGGCCACTTTATTATTCAAGGTTAGCTTTACGAGCACGAGTGCTTTGATTTGTGACCAACGCAGTCTTGTTTCTTTTCATGCAAGCGAATGTTAAATGACATCATTTATATTTGTATCTGTTTTGACAACTTTAGGACATGTCATATGGCTTAGTATGATTTTGAGTAAGAGGACGTGTTCCTCATTTGAAAGGCCTACATCTTCGTGCTTTTGTGACTTCCTTCAGGTAGACTGTTGAGCAGCGTGTGTAAAGGGTTGAACCCTGTGTTTTTGATGTTTGCTGCTTTATTTTGGGAGATTGAATCTCTGCTTTTGAGTCATTCTGCCGTGTGTTGGCGAGGGTGAGAAGTGTGTCTACCAAGGAGAGTTTCTTTTAATAATAATATACTAATAATAATAATGTTATTTGCTTTACGTCACACTAACTACTTTTTAAGGTCTTCGGAGATGCCGAGGTGCCAGAATTTAGTCCCACAGGAGTTCTTTTACGTGCCAGTAAATCTACTGACATGGGGCTGTCGTATTTGAGCACCTTCAAATACCACCGGACTGAGCCAGGATCGAACCTGCCAGGTTGGGGTTAGAAGGCCAGCGCCTTAACCGTCTGAGCCACTCAGCCCGGCTGGAGAGTTTCTTTTAGCAGTCTATACTTCGTGATGATTTTATTTGTTTTTGTCCATGTCACTACGTGTTGCAGTAGACAAGATATTTTATACCGCAATGTTTAGTTTTGATTTTGTTTTATGATATAACCGCGCTGAGGAACATTTGTGTCATGTGATTTATTTCAGGAACCAATGTTGAAATATGTGTTAAAAGTTAAAGACTACTCTGTTATTTTTTTAAAATGAATTTATGCCATGTATTTGTGCATGTCATTATAAAGTCCACTAGTTGATTGATTTTGTGTCATATAATTTATTTCAGGAACCTACGTTGAATAGGAAGTGTTGCTTAAAGTGTAAACTTATTTCCTTATATTTTCCATCGAGTCTTTGAGCGAGTGAAAGTTGCGTAAATGCCGCATGCTTTTCTTGATGAGCCCTGGAAAATATCACATCATGTTTTTATTTCTTTGATTGTGTATATTTGCCATTTTTGTGATTTTATTTTGTGTGGTTCTGATCCACAATGTTTATTGTGCTCATGAGATTGCTCATTATTCAGGTTGTATATAGTTGTAGGATATTTTACCACTCAGCATGTTATATATTGTACAGTTAGATTAGTTTTTCGTCTCCCGTTTGTGCATTAAATTGCATCTCTTCATAAGCTTAGGGACTCCCACTGCCATGTCAAGTGTGCAGGAAAGGTGAACATACTCATCTACAGTTGAAAGTGTTAACAAAAGTAAAGCCAGGTGCGCGGTGCGAGCACGCAAGCCAATGTGTTAAAATTAATGAAACCTCAAGATATGATTTGATAAGTTAAGTATGTATGTTTGTAATATATTTTTGATTCTCAAGATGGACTTTATCAAGCTGAAAGAAAAATTCTGAGTCATGTAAAAATTTGAATCATTTGATACTTTTTGCTATTTTTTTGTTTTCATATTTTTCTTGTTTATTTTAATAAACTGATTTTCCTCCAAAATGACGTTATGCTTCGCTTTACTTTTTTACTTTTTTGGCTGACCTCACCATGTCCATATTATGTTATATGTTCCCCTTCAAAATCCAGGGCTTATGTATTTTAGGGCATTTTTTAAATCATAGTTCGAACTGAGTACCCCTGAGAGAGGCTGACTAGTCTGGAGCAAATTACCTCGATGGTAGAAACAGGGACAGTACAGTACATGCATGCATGCATACATACATACATACATACATACATACATATTCCTTATATTTTTTATTGCTAGTGGTTTGATATTGCACCAACGCATGGAAGGTTTCTGGCGATGGAAAGATGAGAAAGGGGTAGGATTGGGAAGGTAGCGGTCGTGGCCTTACTTAAGGTACAGCCTAAACATTTGCCTGGCATCTGCATTATAGACTGTTATGCCTATCAGTTTAGTCTGCAAGCCTCTGTGAATTAACTGTGTGCCTCCACAGCCTCTGTTTGTAGCTAGCTCTGTGGCAGTGTTTAGTTCTATACCTTTAATTTTTAAATAATTAAAAGCTGGATCTAAACCATTGTCATCTTTGTCTCCCTCTGCTTCTCTTACCCTCCATGGCTGAATTCATTGTTGTCAATGATAATTGTTGTTCAAAGGGGCCCAACATTAAGATCATTGACCCTCGTTCTCCTAGGTAATCTATCCTTTTCCATACACCTCACATGACCACACTACTGAAGCCAGTATATACACACAGGTTCATCCATGGTGTTTATTCCTAAATTATCCTTTATCTCAACATGGGGAGTATCTTTCTACTGTCCTTGTTCCTGCTTGTTTGTACTAGCAATCATTCTTGCTACCTTCTTGTCTGTTACTTCCAACTTATGAATAATATATCCTGAGCCCACCCAGATTTCACTCCCATATAACTGATCTCCAATAGCTTGCTACATCAACAACTGACAGTCTACACTCACAACTTGCTCACTGATCTAATCACATACAAAATATAGAGTACCAACAAAAGCACTGCAGTTGCAGTGTCAGCAGTAACACACTATCAACACATTACTCTACTAAACCTCGATTGATCTGTCAACCCAGTATCAACAATACACTCTATTTCATCAACTCACTGCTGATCCAAGATAATTAACATTAATTATTATACCAGCTATGTTATGTTGCTTTGTATGTTTCTTGCTTGCCTGTCCACATCATGAATATAATTGAATATTGTAATTTTACAGGACCTTATGTCCCTGGATGCTTTGATCTGATGACGGACTATTCACCTGATGGATGTTTTGTTAGATTGCATTATCCAACTTCACTGTCACAGGTCAAGGTAATTTTATTTGATACTTAAAATATGTTACAATATTGTGAGAATAGTATTGGTAGCATTAGGGAATAAAAGAATATCCATTGCAACTGCTTAGAGTGATATATCTATATAAATCTTATTCCTTATTTGGTTTACACTCTATCCCTCATGAGGAACAACTGTGCCTTGAGTTAAAATTTCCACAAAAATGTTAAGCTTGTATATTTTTTTGAAATTTTTAACATAATTTCTTAAAATGTTATCCAGAGCACAATAAAGAAATAAAGAAATAAACAAATCAATCAATCAATCAATCAATCAATCAATCAATCCTGATCTGCATTTAGGGCAGTCACCCAGGTGGCAGATTCCCTATCTGTTGTTTTCCTAGCCTTTTCTTAAATGATTGCAAAGAAATTGGAAATTTATTGAACGTCTCCCTTGGTAAGTTATTCCAATCCCTAACTCCCCTTCCTATAAACGAATATTTGCCCCAATTTGTCCTCTTGAATTCCAACTTTATCTTCATATTGTGATCTTTACTCTTTTGTCAAAAATCACCCAGAACAAATCGAGCTGCTTTTCTTTGGATTTTTTCCATTTCTTGAAGTAATCCAGATGAGGGTCCCATACACTGGAACCATACTCTAGTTGGAGTCTTACCATAGACATTCCCCATAAGGAACTTTCACCCAATCAACACAATAATTGAAACTGAGAGGACTTTTCCTATTTGTGAAACTCACAACCTGACTTTTAACCTCGTTTATCATCATACCATTGCCTGCTGTACATCTCACAACATTATTGATGTCATTTTGCAGTTGCTCACAATCTTTTAACTTATTTATCGCTCTATACAGAATAACATCATTTGCAAAAAGCCTTATCACTGATTCCACTTCTTTACTCATATCATTTATATATATATAAGAAAACATAAAGGTCCAATAATACTGCCTTGAGGAGCTCCCCTCTTAATTATTACAGAGTCAGATAAAGCTTTGCCTACTCTAATTCTCTGAGATCTATTTTCTAGAAATATAGCAATCCATTCAGTCACTCTTTTGTCTAGTCCAACTGCACTCTTTTTTGCCAGTAGTCTCACATTATTTATTTAGTGTATCATGCTACAGTTGACAGTCGACTATGTACAAGTTCTTAACAGGCAAAAAAAAAAAAAAAGACTCTTTATACATAAAATATATATGTACAAACTCCACATTAGAAAGGTTAATGTGGGGGTCTTTCAGTCTCTTAGAGATGAATGTCCAGCTCTTCCAGCCAAGAAAGTGCCTCTGAGGTCACTCGGTGAATGTCCTCAATGGAACCAGCAAAAGCTCCAGAGGGCATTCCTTCAGAATGTGCAGGATGGTTTGCACTTCAGCACCACAATCACAAGCTGGAGAATCTTTCCAGCTCCACTGATGCGGAGCACAAGCACTTCTTCCTACTCCGCAGTGTATCCTGTTGAGTGTGGTCCAGGTGGAGCGAGGAAGGTTGAACCCAGGCAACTTTGTAGTTGAATCCGTGATGTTGACAGTGCCATGACTGTGTGATTGAGACCATTCATGTTTCCATATTTTGTCAGACTTGAAATGTGAATTAACTAATTCCTTTGCCATCTTCCAGGCAGGTTTCCATGACTTGAGTCTCATTATGACATTTTCATCTGTATCCTGATGTAATGGGACGTAACTGTTCTTTGCTATCCTGGTCCACAGTCTAACAAAGGTGCTTTGCCATCTGATGTGAGGAGGCTGAATGCTGCTCAGTATTGGTAACCATTGAATAGATGTAGAGCGCAATGTACCAGATATAATTCTCATTGTGTGGTGCAGTTGGAGATCAACCAGACTAGTGTGGGAGCTATTGAGCCATACAGAGGAGCAATATTCAGCGGGTAAATATACTATTGCTAGAGTAATTGTTGGTAGTGTGCGTGCATCTGCACCCCATGAAATACCAGCTAGTCTACCCAGCAAATTGTTATGGCTTTTAAGCTTAGCAGTCAGTTTCTCAATTTGGCGTCGATAGGTTAAGGACCTGCCTAAAGTTACACCAAGATATTTTGGATTGGCATTACACTGCAGTGTGTGGTTTCTGAACTTGATCGTAGGTTGATAGTTTACCAGCCTGTTATTTAGGTGGAACGTAGCTACCTCTATCTTTAGTGGACTAGGTTTCAGGCGCCATTTTTTGAAATAATCGTCCATCTTGTCAAGGTCTTGGAATAGAATGTCTTCTGCCTCACTGAAGTCTGTTCTTTGTATGGTGAGGTTGATATCATCTGTATAGATGAACTTACGAGATACAGTTTCTGGGAGATCATGGATGTATAAGTTGAAGAGAACGGGAGACAAGACTGATCCCTGTGGCAAGCCATTATTAAGTTTATGTAATCTGCTATGGACATGTTCTGTATGAATTAGGAAAAATCTGTTACTGAGCATATTTTTTATCATGGTGAAAATTTTAAGACGTGGTATAGTTCTGATGAGTTTCAGGAGCAGGCCTTCTTTCCAAACAGTGTCATAAGCAGCCGTGAGATCAAGGAACACAGATAGATTTTTCATTTTCCTCTCAAATCCTGCTTCAAGGAAGGAAGTCAAAGCGAGAACCTGATCACCGCAGTCTTGACCCTGCCTGAAACCAGCTTGCTCAAGTGAATAAGGTGTTCAATTGCAGGAGATATTCTATTGAGGATCAGTTTTTCTAGAAGCTTATATGTAACACTTTGTAGAGATGAGGTGATTTGGGATCCTTGCCTGGCTTCAATATAACAATAATTTTAGCTGTTTTGAATAGAGCAGGCAGGCAGCCCGATTGCAGAAGATCACTGAAGAAAGAAGCAAGCTGGACCACAGTTCTTTATAAGTTCAGGGTATATGCCATCAAGTCCTGCAGCTTTACCATTTCTGATTGTGTCCAAACCTTTTTGCACCTCTTCTGGAGAAAATGGACTTGCATACTGGTCATTGGCTGGATGTCTTGTTTTCTCTGCCACCCTATCAAATGCTTTAGACAGGTCAATCACAATACAATCCTTGTTACCTCCTGAATCCAAGATATCTGCTATATTTTGCTGGAATCCTACAAGTTGAGCTTCAGTGGAATAACTGTTCCTAAACCCGAACTGCCTTCTATCAAACCAGTTATTAATTTTGCAAACATGTCTAATATAATCAGGAAGAATGCCTTCCCAAAGCTTACATACAATCCATGTCAAACTTACTGGCCTGTAATTTTCAGCTTTATGTCTATTACCCTTTCCTTTATACACAGGGGCTACTATAGCAACTCTTCATTCATCTGGTATAGCTCCTCTGACCAAACAATAATCAAATAAGTACTTCAGATATGGTGCTATATCCCAACCCATTGTCTTTAGTATATCCCACGAAACCTTATCAATTCCAGCTGCTTTTCTAGTTTTCAACTTTTGTATCTTACTGTAAATGTCATTGTTATCATTTTAATACTTCTTTAGTATTAGTCACCTCCTCTATCTGGACATTAACCTTGTAACCAACAATCTTTTACATACTGCTGACTGAATACTTCTGCCTTTTGAAGATCCTTGTATACACTCTCCCCTTGTTCATTAATGATTCCTGGAATGTCCTTCTTGGAACCTATACGTACTCTTCCATCTATATATATAAAATAAGAGTTTTGTCTATATATTGTTCAGAATTTAAAGAGGATGGTATTTCTGTATCAATCATGCCCACAGTAACAAGGAAATGCACTTTTTAATTTTCCGTAATTTCTGTCTGTCTGTATGTATGTATGTACACTCATCATGAGAAAATGGCTGAAGAGAATTTAATAAATATCAGTATGCAAAGTCAGGGAATATGTCACTACAGTGTAGGCCATAAATAATTTTATTCACGCTGACTAAAATGGTAGTTTAGGGGAAGGCCTAACATTTAATTCTTAAATATTTATGTTATAAGTCGTCATCTCTCAATAAAAAGTGGTAGTCAAAGTCGGAGAATAAGTCACTATGATCTAGGCTGTAAATAATTGTATTCACGCTGAGAAACATGGTAGTTTAGGGGAAGGCCCTAAAATTTCATTGTCAAATATTTATGTTATTAGTGGTAGTATCAATAAATACTACATAATTAAAGTTATACAGTATTACATATCCGATCATTTATGTCTTATACATTGTTACCGTATTGGCTATTATCACAGAGATATTCATGAATTTGGATTTTTGTTACCAAGTCCATATCAGTGCCGAATCACAAGAAAATAGGTAAACAGATTTTAATGAAAATCTATTATGTAAAGTCGGGGAATAAGGAACTACAGTCTACACTATAAATAATTTTATAAGATGCCCTAATATCACAGAGTTGAAAGAAACCTAAATGTGAAGGGCTACATTATAGAAAGCTCATAAAATTGATTAACAATAACATTACATTGACCATTGTTTGTTGTGATGTGCCTTGTGTCTTCTGCTGGCACTCAACTCCGTTGTATAGGATTACTGCTGCATACCAAGTTTTTTTTTAAATTTGCTCTACGCCGCACCAAAACAGATAGGTCTTATGGCAACAATGGGATAGGAAAGGCTAGGAGTGTGAAGGAAGCGGCCTTGGCCTTAATTAAGGTACATCCCCAGCATTTGCTTGGTGTGAAAATGGGAAACCATGGAATACCACCTTCAGGGCTGCCAACAGTGGGGTTTGAATCCACTATCTGCCGGATGCAAGCTCACAGCTGCCTGCTACTAACCACGCGGCCAACTCGCCCGGTCGTACCCAGTGTAACAGCCTGCCTGAATGTTGGTGGGAAGTAGCTGGGGAGTTAGATAAATTTCTTCTTTAGAATGCTAGTCCTCTGGTTCATAAATTTTCTGATACTACTGGTACGTAACACACTGGTTCATCAAAGCATTTAAGCTATTCATTTCCTACTCTGAGGCACTGATTAGAATGAGCAGTATGAATATTTAACGGAAGAATGGCAGAGGAGTGTTCATGGCTGTCTGCATCCTGGTCATTCCAGCTTTGAAACGTTGAACTGTAAGATCGGCACCGTAGTGCTATTCATTAAAAGTGAGAAAATGTGCAGTTTATCATTTGATAGAGTATTTTATATGAGAACATTACTTTTAATCGCTACATTTTCTTACTGATGTTTTTGTAATGACCTATGTTGACTTCAGTTAGAAAA
The DNA here is from genome assembly GCF_040414725.1 of Anabrus simplex. NCBI lineage: Eukaryota > Metazoa > Arthropoda > Insecta > Orthoptera > Tettigoniidae > Anabrus > Anabrus simplex. Next base: position 1,381,401,661 of record NC_090265.1, read on the forward strand.
ACCACAAAAAGTCAGTCTTTCTGAGAATCCCGTAGCGAAGCACAGGTACATCAGCTAGTTTTTCACTAAAATTTGTATGACCGCCAGTTATGCTTGCCATCATGTTATCCTTAGCTGACTTCTTTGCTAGATTCAATTTCCTAGTAAGTTCCTTCAATTTCTCCTTACTTCCACAGCCATTTCTAACTCTATTTCTTTTCAACCTGCACTTCCTTCTTAGTCTCTTTACTTCTCTGTTATAATATAGTGGATCTCTACCATTCCTTACCACTTTTAAAGGTACAAACCTATTTTCACATTCCACAACAATTGTTTTAAACCCATCCCGGAGTCTGTTTACAAATTTATTTACCATTTTCCACTTATCATAGTTACTTTTAAAAAACTTCCTCATGCCTATTTTAGCCGTATGATAGTGCCTAATAGTTCTAATTTTAATACCTTCCATTCTTTCACATTTATTTTTAACTATGACAAAAACAGCTTTGTGATCACTAATACCATCTATTGCTTCAATTTCTCTATAGAGTTCATTTGGTTTTACCAGCACCACATCCAGACTATTCTTCCCTGTAGTTGGTTCAATCACTTTCTGAATCAGCTGCCCTTCCCATATTGACCTATTTGCCATTTGTTGGTCATGCTTCCTCCGTTCCCAATTGACATTTGGTAAATTGAGATCACCCGCTGCTATCACATTCCTTTCCATATCGTTTCCCACATAACTGATTATCTTATCAAATAATTCTGAATCAGCGTCAGCATTACCATTTCCTGGTCTGTACACTCCAAAGACGTCAATTTGCCTATTATCTTTAGAGATGAGCCTTACACCTAGAATTTCATGTTTGTCATCTTTAACTTTCTTGTAGTTTACAAGTTCTTTTTTCACCTGAATGAATTCTCCCCCTCCTACCATTCCTATCCTATCTCTACGACATACACTCCAATTACGTGAGAATATTTCTGCATCCATTATAACATTTCTCAGCCATGATTCAACTCCTATTACAATATTTGGTAAGTATATATCTATTAAATTAATTCTATTCCTTTCTTTACAATACTTCTACAGTTCAGCACTAACATTTTTATGTCAACCCTACTTGACCTCCAGTTCCCTGAACCCTCACCGCTCCCTAGGCCACCCCATTTTTCTGAATATACCTCCTTTTAATATTTCTAAACAAATTTCCTAAGTTATATGTACCACTGCAATTTAAGTGAAGGCCATCTGAGCGCAGATCCCTATCTCCTACCCACCCGTTAGAATCTAGAAATCTCACTCCTAGATATTTTTCCTGCAAGTCACAATCGAAAATACTTTTTCGTTTAGACGTTGTTTAGCATTTTAAAAAAAGTACATTTCATACTGTTGATGGTTACAGATTACATGTAATGAGCATGCTGTGGTAGCTAACTGACCAGACTGATATTAATGGAAGTCAGAAACAAAACCAAAGAATTTGAGATGTGTGGAAGTGTTGCCAACCTGAGTTTGTGAAAATTCTTAGTCACCAAAGACCACATACATAATTAATGTGATTAGTTGGCAGCATTTGTACAGACTAGCAGTGAATGTATGAATTAATTTACTCCTATTATTTTCAGAATCATTCCAACCGCTGGATTCCATGGCTACCTCATAGGCGTTACTTGGAAGGATTTGCCTACGTTTTGAATCTATGGACAATACTAATAAAGTTTATCATTTATCTCTTTTCAGGTGAGTCATTTATTTTTTAAAAATGCTTTGGCGTAATGGTTAGAATCAAAATTCCTAGTGAGGTGTGTGCACTTTCTTACTTTGATATGAAATGAGTGACCACATCTCCAGCCATGTAAACTGTTTATGTTTGCAATTTTTGGGATAGTGCTCTGTGCTGTGAGCAAGTAGCCTACTTCAAGTCCAATTGGTTGAATATTAATTGTTATTGACATTAATCCTCTTGTGCAAGTATTTATATGTGGAAAAGTAATTTTTCTCCATTTTTTTAATTCATTGGAAGCTTACAAAATACAATCACATTTTATAAAAAGTTAACAATTTAATTTTCTTTGAAAATTTGTACTGCATATTTTCACTGTAAAAATATGGTCACTCATTATCGTTCTCAATGCGATTTTATTTTGGTGTAAATAAATATCACACAAGATACGTTCACTACCTTGTCAAAAACTACTTTATTGCTGCTACGTCTATTCCTTAACAATACAGAGTTATGAACAATTATACACTACACTATTAAGGAAAACACACTGAAGCAATTTACTTTCAGTTATGTCAAATACAGATATCAACAAGTTCTCACACTGGTTATTCTCTTCACCATCATACAGTCGATTCTGAAAAGTACAGATATCAACAGTCCACACTCTGATTATTAACTTTGCCATCACAAGGCAAGACTGACTACCCTCTCACGATTCTAGCAAATACAGATATTAACTCACTCACATCTACATTCTCTTACTGCACTGTCTGTCTCTGTCACTGTCTCACTGACTGACTGACTTACTTCACCACGGAATCCAACACTGACTGACTCTCTCCTCAGCCGGTGAGCTTGATATACATACTGTTCAACAAACAGTCTAGAAATATTGACTTCTGGAAATGTTCTTGCAACACATCCGAACATACTAGGACAATATCGATCTACCAGCCTCTCGATTGGAGTAGATCAAACGCGAATGTTCGGTTACCATTTATAAACACACATGGACATGTCTACAACATTGCTAATGTTTCTACATGTATCTGGATAGTAAATCATTACAGTAAATTTCCAGAAACCTCCATATGTATCAGATAGATAGTGGATTATACCCATTATATGAATATAGCAGGGTTTTCTACAGTTTTTGACTATACAGGTTTTGAGGTTAGACATATTCACAATACATATTTGAGGTTGTACAAATGTACAATACATGCTTGTATTTATGGGTATAGTAGTATTTAGCATTTAATCAAATCAAATAAAAATATATTAACAATAATAATTGAAAGTTTTACAAGAGTTAGGTTATGTTTAGGATGGCGTATATACGACATCATGTACAACAGTTACTTCATGTGGGCACATTAACTTCAGTAACTTAGCATGTGTTACACATGTAAAACAATTACAGTTCAAGAGTCCACCACAGTGTTTCCTGCTTCCATCTCTTGGATTTAGGTGGAACTAGTAACACAACTCACATGAGATCTGAAGTGGAGTGTGGAATCATTACTTTGCATGCATTTTTAAAGGGAAGTACCAAAAGGGTGTGTTGAATAAGACGCATGTTAGGGACCTCATGTCTGGTTTGTGCACAGAGAGCAGTAAACAAAAAAAAACAAAAACAAAAAAACAAAAAAAAAACAAAAAAACCAAATTCAGTTCTTTGCTGTACCTCAGTATGAAAGCAACAGAAGATATTTTTTTTCTTACCGTACCACTGAGTGAGCACTAATTTACAGAAATGATAATATTAAATTTCTATTAATTATGAAGAAATCCACTGTTTCATACTGCATATGGATACCAGATTTAGAAATGTTCTGGAGAACAGACAATGGATCCTAGAATTTTTAAATACTCTAGATGCTTGATCACATTTTATTTAAAATATTATTATTATTATTATTATTATTATTATTATTATTATTATTATTATTATTATTATTATTATTATTATTATTATTATTATTATTATTATTATTATTATTATTTCCTTACATTAATGCTGAAAAGTGAGGATGGAAAAATGGCACATAGTGAGAACAGAGAAATGACACATAGTAATAAGAAAAATGCCAAAATCATGGCAAAAGCATTCAATCAACTTTTAAACTGCAATGAACCCAATGAATATTTAAAAAATTAACACAAACACCCCAATAAAGACCTTACTTGAACACATAACCCCCTCCCACATTCCAAGAGGTGGAAGCAGTACTCACAGAGTTGAAAAATTATAAGGCCTGCAGAGAAGACCAAGTTTTCACAGAAATGTGGAAATATGCCAGCAATACACTTTGGACCTCCCTACACATGGCTCTGTCAAAAATTTGGATAACTCCACCGTTGTCCAGTCCCAAGCCCGGAATGAGAAATGAGGAGGGTTAGCTGGGTTGGCAACCAGCTTGTAAAAACAGCTAACGCTGCGTGTTGAGCAGCGGTAAATAACTCAACGCCCCTCAGGAAGGCCAACGGCTTTGGGCGGCGGAGCCTCCTTAGGATTGAGTGATGGTCCCCCAGTGGAGGAAATGCCACTGAAATCCAGTGTGTTCTGACCCAACAGCAAAGCAGGAGGAGGAGGAACCTCTTATTTCTTAGTTCCCAATGGTTGTGGAGGTGGAAGAGGTCATGCCAGATGAATTGGCTGTAAAGAGGCAACTCAATTGTACTCTGAGTCTGTGGCAGTCCATTGCAGTTCTGGTGGTGGAAATTGCATGTCTCATGCTATATGTGCCGCGGGGAATGTCTCTAGGACCATAGCATGTGGGTCACTCCCTGGCAAGTTGCAATCCACCTTAAACAAACACATGCCTATGGCATTCTCTCCTGCTGTTTCTCGAAAAGCTCAACGGTGATGGGATAAGTATGACGGAAGCAGGTTTGGGTAAACTGGAAGCTTCTAGTCTGGACCTGCATGTTGGCGGCAGATGTGTGATGGTTGCCTCCTGAGACCCTGTGACTACTCAGGGATCTGGTCCTGCATCTGTGACTGGGTAGATCTATTTGGGACTACCACTACCCACCCTGAAATGTGGGCTAAACATCGGTAGTCACTTTCAAAACCTGTCTGGGAAACCGCACTCAGAGGGTTACCCCAACTTGCGCTCAAAATCTTGAAAGAAAGATCCATGTTCATCACTATTGGTGCATGGAATGTCAGAACATTATTAGACAATGATAACAGACCAGAAAGAAGAACAGCTCCCACCAGCCATGAGCTAAAGAGATGCAACATTGATGTCATCATCCTGAGTGAAACCAGATTTGTGGGAGAAGGAAAAATCATCAAGGCTTCATCCGGTTACACCATCTTCTGGAAAGGAAAGGAGAAAAATGAACGTTGCATCCATGGTGTGGGTTTTGCAGTAAAGACCAAATTGGTGAATGATCATCGAATCACTCCCATCGCAGTAAATGAAAAAATGACTCTCCGCATACCTCTTTCAGGAGGCAGATTTATTACTCTCGTCTCCTCATATGTCCCAACTCTTAAGGATGACGAGTATTATAAGAGCTGTTTCTACCACCAACTGAACACAGTCCTCACCAAGGTGCCTTCTGAGGCTGATGACCTTCGATGTTAGGCCCCTTAAAACAACAAGCATCATCATCAGCAAGGTGCCTTCTAGGTAATTTTGCTCTACTAGGAGATTTCAATGCCAGAACGGGGAGGGACAACCTCTTCTGGGGAAAAGTCATGGGTAAACATGGAATTGGGAACTGCAATGCTAATGGTCTGTTACTTCTTGGTCTATGTGCTGAGCATGAACTCTTTATCACCAATACCCAATTCCAACTGCTAAATCGCTTCAAGACCACATGGATGAACCCATGCTGTGAACATTGGCATATGATAGATTATGTCATCACCTGACAGTGCAACACGAATGATGTCCTAATCACCAAAACAGCCTGGAATAATGATGACTGTTGGACAGATCATAAACTTCTTATTAGTCAATTCAGGATTACCATCCATAAAAAGCCATGAACCCACTTCATGAATCCATCAAGTAAGAAGTTCAACACCTCTAAGCTTCAACTTGATAGTGTTGCCACAGAATACCAAAACTCTGTTCTAGAACAGCTAACTCACAATCCAGTCAACACAAAGGATATAGAATGTGAATGGACAGAAAGTCAAGCTGTGAGGAAAGGAAGAGACAAGACTGGTTTGATAATAACAATGAAGAAATCTTGAACCTCAGCACAGAAAGTCATTGGCTATGAGGAAAGGAAGAGAAAAGACTGGTTTGATAATAACAATGAAGAATTATTTTTTTTGCTAGTGGCTTTACGTCGCACCTACACAGATAGGTCTTATGGCGATGATGGGATAGGAAAGGGCTAGGAGTTGGAAGGCACTTAATTTAGGTACAGCCCCAGCATTTGCCTTGGTGTGAAAATGGGAAACCACAGAAAACCATCTTCAGGGCTGCCGATAGTGGGATTTGAACCCACTATCTCCCGGATGCAAGTTCACAGCTGCGTGCCCCTAACCGCATGGCCAGCTCACCCGGTAAAGAAATCTTGAACCTCATCAAGGCTAAACAGGATGCCTATCTATCTGTTTCTCAAGATCCATCCTCCAGAGAGAAGAAAATGCATTTTCAAGAACTAAAACAAAAGTGTCAGTCTGAAATCAGGGAAATAAAGAACAACTTGTGGCAGCAAAAAGCCAAGGAACTTCAGAAATTCACAGATATCAAGGACTTACGCAACTTTTACACAGGACTGAAAGAGCTGTATGGTCCTGTCTGCTCATCATCAAGAACTCTGAAAACTGTTGATAATACCACCATTCTTACAGATGGCAAACGATGGAAAGAGCACTTCAGTTCACTCTTGAACCGTAGTTCTGCTGCTGCTGAATATTTTCTTCAACATGTTCCTCAACATACTCCCTAACCCTGGATGGACACTCCTCCAAACTTCCAAGAGTTTATGAAAGCTCTCAGCAGAATGAAAACAGGGAAGGCTCCAGAATCAGACAACATTCCTCTTGCACTCATTCAAAGTCGAGGCTCACTTCTAAAAAAACCAGGCTTTTCTATCTGATTCTTCTAATCTGCCAAACCAGATATGTTCTTGTTGCCATTAAAAAAAACCCTCCAGAATAGTTACAGTCTTCAAGAAAGGTGATCACAGTATCTGTGGAAACTACCATGGTATATCTCTGCTCTCCATGGCTGGAAAAATATTTGCTAGAATCTTACTAAATCAACTTCAGGTTGTTTCTGAGAGGTTACTGCCTGAATCTCAGTGTGGGTTTCATGCCTCTCTTGGTACAATTGACATGATCTTCTGTGCAAGACAACAACAGGAGAAATGCAGAGAACAAATGACACCTCTGTCTTTAGTGTTTTATGACCTTGAAAAGGCCTTTGATACGGTTCCTCAAAACGCTGTGTGGATGGTTTTGAGGTGCTTTGGATGCCATGAGCATTTTATTGGTCTGATCCAAGCTCTCCATGATGGTATGGTTGGTCAAGTACTGTATCAGAATGATATCTCAGAAGAATTTCCAATCACAAATAGACTAGCAAGGACATATACTTGCACCTATACTTTTCACCCTGTACCTGGCAGCTATGCTTTATGAGACAACGCCTGCAAACAACACAGGTGTGGAAATTAAATATCGGTATGATGGGAGGGGGGCTTTTCAACCAGGCCAGGCTTCGCTTCAAGAGATTAACCTCTTCCACCCGAGAATTGAAATGTACAGATGACGGTGCTTCTCCAGCCCACACACCAGAAGAGTTTCAACAATCTGTCATTTGTTTCACCAGAGCCTATGAACATTTTGGCCTAACTGTCAACACTGAGAAGACCAAAGTGCTTACTCAGCCTGCTCCTGGAATCTGAGTCTTATTGAATAAGACTAAATCAAGTACATATGCCCAGGTCCAGTGTTACGCAAAATGGCACAGTGTTGGAATGCATTTCCTTATTAGTTTGTATATAATTATTTGCATTGTTCTATACTCACTTTCATCATTTTGTAACAATATTTTTAAACTTTCAATCATATTCAACACTGACCATGGCTCAAGGCCATCACTATTGTAATTTTCACTTGTTCCTAAATCAAGTTACTCATATAATGACAGCTTTTTTAGGCAAAGTTTTTTAATGTATTCAATTTTGTAGTAGATTTTAGATCAATTTTAGCCAGGTACCTGATATGGTTCGAGGTAATGACACAGCTGATGATGCCCCATAGGAAAGGGCGAAACATGTACCTACGAATTCTTATTTTAATGAGGATTTAACTCTAACTTTAACATATTGACTTGTATTGAATAGGTGGAAAAGAAATAAATATCTTACATTTATGATAAAAACATACCACTTAGTTGAGCAGCTTGTCTTCTTTCTTCCAAGTCTTCCCAGCCAATCTTTGCAACATTTTTGTAACGCTACTCTTTTGTACGAAATCACCCAGAACAAGTCGAGCTGGTTTTCTTTGGATTTTTTCCAGTTCTTGAATCAAGTAATCCTGGTGAGGGTCCCATACACCAGAACCATACTCTAGTTGGGGTCTTATGAGAGACTTACATGCCCTCTCCTTTACTACAACTCCTAAACACCCTCATAACCATGAGCAGAGTTCTGTACCCTTTATTTACAATCCCATTTATGTGATTACCCCAATTAAGATCTTTCCTTATATTAACACAAATTGTGTGGAGGAAGGGGAACCAGGGTAGAGTGTTATCCATGAATTAGATTAAGGCAGATATTGAGGAAAAGAAGGGATGGAGGAGGGTAAGGAGACAGTGGTAATTTTTGCACATTGGTACCAGGAATGTGAATGACAGAAAGCATGACCAACAAATGGTGAATAAGTTAATCTGGGAAGGACAGCTGAATCAGAAACTGATGGAACCAATCAGTGGGAATAATATTCTATACGTAGTGCTGGAATCACAGATGAGGCCTTTTGCAGATGATGTTATACTGTATTGAGTAGTAAATTAGTTACAGAATTGTGAGCGACTGCAAAAATACCTCAACACTGTTGTGAGATGGACAGTAGACAGTGGTATGATAGTACATAAATAGGATGAAAAGTCAGGAAAAGTCCTCTTAACTTCAATTAATTTGATAGTGTGAAGGTACCTCAACGGGATCACTGCAAGTACTTAGGGGTTAGTGATCTTCATTGGGGAAATCACATATACAAGGTTGTAAATAAAGGTTACAGTTCTCTTGATAAGGTTACAAGAGCATTTGGGTGTTGTAATAAGCATGTAAAGGACAGGGTATATGTCTCCAGTAAGATACCAATGGGAGTATGATTCCAGTATATGGAACCCACACCAGGATTATTTGATATGAGAACTGTAAAATATCCAAAGGAAAGCAGCATGATTTGTTCTGGGTGATTTCCGACAAAAGAGTAGTATTGCAAAAATGTTGTAAAATTTGGGCTGGGAAGATTTGGAAGAAAAGAGACAAGCTGCTTGAATAAACAAGATGTTCTGAGCTGTTAGTGGAGAGATGGTGTAGAGTGACATCAGTAGATGATTAAGCTTGAGTGCAGCTTTTAAAGGTAGGAACAATCATAATATGAAGATAAAGATAGGAAGGGGAGTTAAGGATTGGAATAACTTACCAAGGGAGATGTTCAATAAATTTTTAATTTCTTTGCAGTCATTTAAGAAAAGGCTAGGAAAACAACAGATGGGGAATCTGCCACCTGAGCGACTGTCCTAAATGCAGATCAGTAGTGACTGACTGATAAAGGTAGAATTCAAGAGTAAAAATTGGGGCAAATATTAATTTATAGGAAGAGAAATTATGGACTAGAATAATTTACCAAGGGACATGTTTGATAAATTTCAGAGTTCTTTGAAATCGTTTAAGAAAACAAATTGATAAGTAATCTGCCACCTGGGTGATAGCCCTAAATACAGATCAGTGATGATTGATCGATTTTGAACAATTTAAGGCAAGCAGGAATAAGTACTAACATAGCTAGGAATGTGTGGGATTTGGTTATGGCAGCACAGGAGAAGTTTAAGGAAGCAGAGATTTTTATCAGTGGGATGTTGTGTAGGAGAGATACTGACTGGAGGCTGATTGGGAATATAAATGAGAGTATAGAGTCGATATATGGGAAAATGGGAGTGAGATTTTTAGATCCTGATGGGTGGATAGGAGATAGGGATCTTTGTTCAGATGGCCTTCACTTGAACCATAATGATATTATCCCACCAAGGCGACTGGAATCCTTCACAGCACAGCGCCACTGGTAAGGAACATGACATCATCGCAGTACAGTCATCCAAGGAGAACAACTGTAGCACTAACTAAGACTGACTACAATACTCAGGTTTCGGTTAGCGGCAATATGGCCGTGAACGTGGGCCATGCATAGGTCTTTCTTTCTTTCTTTATTCATGTCAGAAGTATCAACTTTACATACAGATATTTTTCAAAAAGTGATATCAACATTCCTACTATACAAATATACAAGTCTATTATACAATCACAGATAAAGCAACAATTTGAGAGCTAGATGATTCTTGCCCAGTATTGGGCGATGTCAGTAAGCATTGGGGAAGGCTGTATTCAAGTCTTTCATAGTGCACATTGAAGGACATAAAACACACTGACATAGATGTTCGATCGTCTGCTGCTCCCCACAATCACAAAGTGATTAATCGCTTGAGAAACCTCACTTCTGCAAATTTACTTTTGTTCTGCCGACTTCTGTACGGAGTCTGTTAAAGGCTTTCCACATTGTCCACGTCTTCTGGTGTCCACATGGAAGACTTCCCTTCGGCTCTATCCGGTTGGAAAGGTGGTTGATTTTTTCTTTTCACATTTTGACCCTAGCATTCTCTGCTTTACCCTCAAGGTTAACCAGTGTGCAGAGAAAACTTTTTCTAGATTTTAGCCTCTGTGTGGCTGGGTGGTATCCATAGAGAGGATGTGCTTCTGAAGAAGATGATTGGAGCTTTTCTTTGTTAGCTGCTACCACCCTACAAATCTCACCGAGAGCAATACTAGCTAAAAGTTGGATCTTCTCAATGGGTGTAGGTCTCAAACATCCAGTAATGATCCTGCAGCTTTCGTTTAGAGCTATGTCGACCTGCTTCGTATGAGCGTACCTGTACCAAACTGGGGAGGCATAGAGCTAGAGGATGTTTTAATTGTTTGTGGTTGTGTTCCCCAAATTGTTCCCAACAGATTTCATAGAATGTTGTTTCTAGCAGCTATCTTGTGTTTTAAGTTTTGGCAATGTTTCTTATATCTTAATGTGTGATCCAGCATAACTCCCAGGTACTTTGGTGTAAAGCAGTGTTCCAGTAAGTTCCCTTTCAATAGTACTGTGAGTTTCTGAGAGGCCTGTGCATGCCACAGATGGAACACACAAATTTGAGTGTTAGCTGGATTTGGTTTGACTTGGTTTTTCTCATAATAGGTACCTAGCTCTTCTAATGCAGCAGTTAAAGAGATCTCTGCTTCATCAAAGGTATCAGTTTGAGTAGTAAGTGCAAGGTCATCAGCACAGATAAAGCTTTTAGTATTTTCTGGTAATGGCTGGTCATTAGTATAGATGTTGAAAAGAATAGGACCCAGTACATGGCCTTGAGGTAGTCCATTCCTTTGATTTCTCCATCTGCTTCAGCATCCTTGGATTCAACAAAAAAGCGACGATTTTCCAGGAGAGTAGCTATCATCGTGGTTACCTTGATGTCTGTAATCATTTTATAAAGCTTGAGTAATAATATCCTGTGATTTACTGTATCGTAGGCAGCTGAGATATCCACAAAAGCCACACCAGTGATCTTCTTCATTTCAAACCCATCCTCAGTGTGCTGGGTTAGATGTAAAATCTGTGCTATGCGACTCTTTCCTGGGCAGAAGCCACATTGCTGAGGGATTAGGACTTGGTCTACTACTCCCATTAAGAGATTGAGTAACATTCTTTCCATTATTTTGTATAGGTGGCAGAGTAAGGAGATTGGTCTGAAATTTTTGGGGTCCGAAGTTTCCTTTCCAGGTTTCAGACATGCGATCGCCCTGGATTTTCTCCATATTTTTGGAATTTTTAGGGAAGTAAAACAGTTGTTGAAGAAGTTTAAAAGCCATGCCTGTGTGGTTGAACTGAAGTGTTTTATTTGTTCTATTGTGATATCATCTAATCCTGCTGCTTTTCCATTTTTGCTACATTGAATTGCTTTCTGTAATTCCTCCTGTAATTACTCCTTGTGGGTGGGGTTAACTTCCAATAAGTAACCAGGGGAACCTGACCCCTACAGAGCGTCTCCCCAGGTGGTGGATAGGGGGCCCCTACAGTATGTAGGGCTGGTTGAAATAACCAATACAACCTGCGGACCAACAGGTAGCCCAATTCCTGGGGGTTTTAAAATACTGGGACACCCTCTCTCCAGGGGTCATGAATATGGAGGGCCCTTGCCCTGGGTTAAGGGTGAAGACCTCAACGGCATCTACGGCGGAGAAGATGGACTTCGGTACGGCGGAGATGGCGGAAGAGGCAACCCATCCTTCTGGGGTGTACAGATGGAACCTACTGCCTTGTAGGACGAGGAAGGCATCCTCAAAGGCTAAGGGAGTAAACCCTGAAAGAAAATCCTCTTATGCGTTAGGCCTAGCAAGTCAACAGGAGAGTATTGAGTACAGTTGCTTTCAATAAGAAAAAGAGCCTCGGAAAGAATATTATAGACCGGACTGACACGTCCTCTCAGACAATTGTAAAGTATGATGACCGTAAGGCTGATGATATACAATGTTCTGAAAGGAAACCCCAAATAAAAAAGAGACCCAAATACCGAATTGGAACTATGAACATTCTATCATTAACTGGAAAGTTAGAAGAACTCCTAGACATGATGGATAGAAGAAAAATATCAATATTGGGATTAAGTGAGACCAAATGGAAAGGGATTGGAAGTAAGACACTTCGTGGAGGTTATAAATTATACTGGAGTGGACAGGAGAAGGTAGCGAAAAATGGTGTTGGATTCTTAATTAACGAAAGGACTGATGCTACAGCTGAAGTTATCTGCAAAAGTGATAGAATCATTAAAATGTTCATGAAACTGGAGAACACTAAGTACACCATCATACAAGTGTATGCCCCACAGACAGGCTGCAGTGAGGAAGACAGAGAGAAATTTCGGCAAGACCTGGAAGATACAGTTAATGAGGAAAATGTTATTATTATTGGAGATCTAAATGTGCAAGTTGGGGTAGACAGACTTGGGTACGAGAACATCATTGGTCCACATGGATTTGGACAAAGGAACCCAGAAGGAGAACAACTATTAGATCTGTGCAGAAGAAATGATCTTATAATCAAAAATACATTCTTCAAAAAAAGAGACAGTCACAGAATAACAAGGTACAGTTGGGATGGCCAGTATAGAACATTGATTGACTATGTAATCACAAATAAAGATGGTGGCAGGTACATCACAGATGTAAAGGTCATCCCTAGTGAAAGCATGGACAGTGACCACAGATTGTTGGTAGTAGACTTCAAACATAAGGCAAATGAAACGCAGAAACTTATTACGAAAAAACCAAGGGTTAAAACTTGGAAGTTGCAAGAAGTCCAAATAAAGGAAGAATACAAACTAAGGATTCAACAGAGTTTGCCGAAGTGTGAAGTAACCAGCGTTAATGAAGAATGGAAGGCCTTCAAAGACACCTTTGTGGGAGAAGCCAAAAACCTATGTGGAGTTACAAGTTCTATCAAAAGAAAAAAGGAGACACCATGGTGGAATGATAGAGTGAAAACAGCGGTGAAAGAAAGAAACCAAATAAAGAAGGCACTGGACAAGGAAAAACAAAAACAGGGACAAGAACGAAATGAACAAGAAATACAAAGACTTCAAGGAGTATACAGGAACAAGAAACTTGCTGTAAAGAACATTGTAAGGGAAGAAAAAGAGAAGAAATGGAATGAGTTTGCAGACAAACTGGAAGAGGACAGTAGAGGAAATATGAAACTGCTATACAGAGTAGTGAAAAACAAGCGAAGGGATCAAGAGACCATAAAAGCAATAGAACGTGATGATGGAACTCTGGCACAAGAAGAGGGAGAAATTAAACAAGAACTCAAGATCCATTTCGAAAAGCTGCTGAATGGAGATACAGAAAACGTAACAACGGATAGAGGAGAGCCAAGCCGAGGAACCACAACTGAACCACCAATTAGATGGCTTGAGGTTGAAAATGCGCTCAAGAGCATGAAGAAAGGAAAGGCAGTGGGCATAGACGAACTAAGTGCAGATATGCTGAAAGCAGCAGGAATTCCAGGAATCCAGTGGCTCTACAGACTGCTCAACAAGATATGGGAGGAAAATACTATTCCTGAGGACTGGAAGATGGGCATCATTGTACCTCTGTTTAAGAAAGGAAGCCGACGAAAATGTACTAATTACCGTGGTATCACACTACTGTCTCATGTCCTGAAAATATTGGAAAAAATAATAGAGACCAGAATCAGAGATATTGTTGAACCAATTTTGGAAGAAGAGCAGTATGGTTTCAGACCAGGAAGGTCAACTACAGACCTTATATTTGCAATTAGGATGCTAATGGAAAAATACTGGGAGAAGAACAAGCCTTTATTTTTAATATTTTTGGACATTGAGAAAGCATACGATAGTGTACCAAGGGAAAGAATTTGGCAATGCATGAAAGAACTTCAAGTGCGAGACAGCCTTATAGACAAAGTGAAAATGTTGTATAGTGGAAACAGAAGCTGTATTCAAGTAGGATGTGGTTTGTTGGACTGGTTTGAAACAAAGAGAGGAGTGCAGCAGGGCAGCTCATTGTCACCACTTCTATTTATTATTGTAATGGATGTAGTAATGAAATCTATTAAAAGGAAAGAACATGGAGATATCAAAGCCTTCACATTTGCAGATGATGTTGTGATCTGGAGTGACTCAGAAGAGGAATTAGGAGAGAGAATACAAAGCTGGAATCAGGAGTTTAAGAAATATGGTTTAAACATAAGCAAGACCAAGACGGTGGTGATGAAAGTGTATGGGGAAGGAGCAGAACCAATAGTCATGTTAAATGAAGCTCAACTGGACAGCGTTCCAGTTTTCAAATACTTGGGTAGCGTTATATCAAATGACAACCTAGCAAAACATGGGGTGAACAATCGAATCAATAAGGCAACACAATTTTACCACCAGGTAAGACACCTGCTGTGGGATGAGCAAATACCCATGAAAACAAAAATGACATTGTACAAGTCCTATTATACACCAATTCTTACATACAGTCTCGAAACCACAACACTGACCAATAGAGATAATTCCAAACTTCAGGCAGCTGAAATGAAATTCCTGCGCACTATGATCCAGAAAACCAGGAAAGACAAGATTAGGAATGAGAAAATTAGAGAAGAAGTAGGAATAGATGATTCTCTCCTCAATAAGATTCAGATATCAAGACTGAAGTTGTTTGGTCACATGAAGAGGATGCCAGTAAACAGAACTGCAAGGAAGGAATTTGACAGAAAGGTAGAAGGAAGACGACCCTTGGGAAGGCCATGAAGGAAATGGATAGATTTAGTTAAGAGCGATGTACTGCTGAGAGGTCATGATTGGGACAAGTTGGTGGAGGAAGAATGGTACAAGGACAGGATGAGATGGAGGAGGCTCATATACCACACCCGGGAAACTGGAGATGGTTTAGGATGATGATGATGAGGTTACTGGACTTTATTACCTCGTTTTTAGGATATTATGTTCCATTTTCCTTATTGGGTGATTTGTTTTCCCATTGATGACAAGTTGATTTGCGATTTGGTTTGCTGTAACATTTGCATGGACAGGTCCCTTGGTTAGATCATTGCTAAATTATTTGAGAAGCTTCCAAGCCTTTTGGCTATCCCTTGATGTGTCTGTTTCCTCCATAAGTTTGATCCAAGCATCTTTCTTTGCCTCTGCAATTGAGGAAAGCAGTTTCCTTCCAGCTGAGATAGTGTCTTCACTTAGTGGATCTTCCTGAAACAGTGAAATATATGTGTTCATCTGGGCAGCGGTGTCTGAAGTTAGACCTTGTATATAGTTAACTCTGCATCCTCATGGTATGGAAATGCAGGAAGCTTCCTTCACAGCTTCAACAAACTGGTCATAAAACTCTGGTACAGGATGGATATCTGACATTATTTTATCAAGAGTTGAGCTGAACTTCTGCCAGTCTGCTTTTTTGAAATTATAACTCCTTCGAAACGGAACCTTTATTGGTTGAATTGCCGAGAAAAGTTGACACATTATGGACCAATGCTGGGTATTTGGAATGGGATTGCACATTGATTTCACACATTGCTGTGCCACGTGTTCACTCACAAATATCAGGTCTGGGTTGAAGCCTCGTCGCCATCTACTGCTGTTAAAGGATGGAGGTAGTTTGGGGTTATGAATAAGTTGTAATTGGAAGTCATCAGTCCATTCTAATGCAGCCTCTCCATTATGCATAGGTTGTATGTGATCACAGTTACGAGTTCAAAATAATAATTGTGAAATAATTATTTCAAGTCTGCTCGTATCATACTTTGTGATTTTCAATACTGGTAAAGACGTATTTGAGGTATTTGAGGTATTTGAGTCACTAGGTGCTCTTACGTGGAAGCTCAAAATACCTGGAAGCTAATTAATTAATTTTTAGAATGGTGTTGTTATAGAATGTACATTACCATTGATCGATCGCTTTCAGTGAAAAATGATAAGCATAGCAAAGTCAGTTTTGAGCCCTTCATATTCTTGAAACCTCTTTGGAAACCATGAATGGACCAGCTGTCAGGCTGCCAAGGCAGCTGTCCTACTATTGGGCATCCAGAGTGCCAGTCTTTCCCTCCTCTTTCCTCGAGAGCATGCCACCACTGTACTCGGCACGCAAGGAAGTAGCGCTGTTTGGCCAGGCTTTCTCTTGCTAAAGGCATCATCTTAGTGTACATTTTGCCATCACTTGAGTCACTTTGAAAGGCTGACATCATCTAGCAATTGATAAAGTATGATTTTTATACGAGGATACTATTTGCTTCTTTGTACTAAGGAACATAGGTACATAAGATTTACATGATCTCTTCCTTCTTACAATGAATAAACTTTTAATGTCCACCTATTCTATACAATAATAATGATTTTTATAGATGTAATTACAACATTTTAATTATATTCAGTACTAGTTTAGACGCATTTTTGCTTCATCCTCAGCTGTACAAAGAAATCGCAAAATAGGTAAATGATATAAAACTCATGATAAATATTAAATTGTACATGATGCATTGTATGTAAGCTTTGGGAAGGGATTCTTTCTGATTATATTAGACATGTTTGTGAAATTAATAACTGGTTCGATAGAAGGCAATTCGGTTTTAGGAAAGGTATCTTGCTGTATCTTGCTGGAATCCTACAAGTTGAGCTTTACACTCCCGCCCCCCAAGATGGTTTCCCCCCCAAAACACGTTTTTCTTTGTTTTTAAAGGAGATCCAAATACGAATTTTCACGTCTGTAACAACTTTAGTTTTTATTAGATGTATATATTCTCATACAATTAAAGTCAATTAATTTTTCAATTCTTTCACGCCCTCCCCCCACTTCATTGGATTTTCCGAGAATACGTGTTTCTTTACTTTTAAAGCAGATTGCAAATATCAAATTTCGCGTCTGTAACATCTTCATTTTTAAGATATCAATAATCTAATTAAAAGAATTCAACACCATTTTCAGTCACTTTCACCCCCCCCTCCACCCAAGTGGTATTTCCGAAAATTAAAAATACACGTTTCTTTATGTTTAATAGAGATAAAAATACCATTTTTCACTTCTGTAACATGTTAAGTTTTTTTAGATATACTGTAAAAATTATCATTTTAAAATTTCACCCCTTTTGGGTTCCCCTAAAGTGGAGTTTCCAAAAACAAATCACCTATGTTCCTTTACATTTACAGGAGATTCCAAACACCCACTTTTTACGTCTGTAACATTTTACGTTTCCAAGGTAATCTTTCAAAAAATTCACCCCAATTTGTCACTTCTGTTTAACCGCCATTAATAGGATTTTCCAAAAACTAAAAAAATACGTGTTTCTTTATTTTTAAAGGAGATCCCATATACAAATTTTCAGTTCTGTAATATCTTCCGTTTCTGAGATATATGTATCCTCATTAAAGGCATTCAACCCTTTTTCACCCTTTTACACCCCTCCTATTGGGATTTACAGGAAACAAAAAAAATGTGTTCCTTTATTTTTAGAGGAGATTCTAACTACCAATTTTTACATCTGTAAATTTTAAAATTTTTAAGATGTAGACATATTCATTTTAAAAAATTCACCCCCCTTTTCACCCCTCAATATTTGGATTTTCCAAAAACGAAAAATACGTGTTTCTTTACATTTAAAGTAGATCCCAAATACCAATTTTCAGGTCTGTAATATCTTCAGGTTCTGAAATATAAGTAGCCTCATCAAAGGCATTCAACCCCCTTTTTCACCCCTTTTCACCCCTCCTATTGTGATTTTCCGAAAACAAAAAAATACGTATTCCTTTATGTTTAATGAGGATTCTAAATACCCATTTTTACATCTACAAACTTTAAAAGTGTGGAGATATAGATTCACTCATTTTAAAAATTCACCCCCTTTTCACCCTCCCATTAATTGGATTTTCCAAAAACAAAAAAATACGTGTTTCTTTATTTTTAAAAGAGATCAAAAGTACCAATTTTCAGGTCTGTAATATCTTCAGTTTCTGAGATATAAGTACCGGTATCCTGATTAAAGGCACTCAACCCATTTTTCACCCTTCTTCACCCGTCCTATTAGGATTTTCTGAAAACAAAAAAATACGTGTTTCCTTATTTTCAAAGAAGATTCTAAATACCAATATTTACATTTGTAAACTTTTAAAGTATTGAGATATAAATGCACTCATTTTAAAACTTCACCCCCCCCCCCCCCTTTTCACCCCGTTAGCAACGGAATATCCAAAAATCCTCTCTTAGCGAGCACCTACATCTTAATATGAATGTATCCCCAAAATTTCATTTCATTATGTCCAGTAGTTTTGGCTCGGCGATGATGAATCAGTCAGTCAGTCAGTCAGTCAGTCAGGACAAGCTATTTTATATATATATAGACTAGCAAGATACCCGTGCTTCGCTACGGTATTATACTGAAATTTATAATTGAATGCTTATTGTTTTAAATATATAATCCGCCGAAATTCGCTATCTGACTCGTTTTCTGCGAGAATCCACCAAAATTCCCGATCTGACTGGTTTTCTATTATTTTACGGCACGTTTCCTCCCATTTTTAAATCTTCCTTTCCAGCAATCGATTTTGTACTTCCCGGGTTAGGCTCAGGTATTCCTCCCGGTCAGTTGGGTCCGTAAATCTTTGCCATCTTTTCCTATAATATTTTTAATATGGATAAAATCCTTCAGGAGATCTGGCGTGCAGTCATATTGGGTGCCTTGGCGGCACTGAACCCGCGGCCGGACTGCATTCTTAGTCATTACCCGTCCAGGAGCCGTTTCCAGCGCGGTCCGCAGATTTGACGACGGTCCAGAATATTATTATTATTATTATTATTATTATTATTATTATTATTATTATTATTATTATTATTATTATTATTATGTGTTACTGGAATGGCTGATGACGGGGAAAACCGGAGTATCTGGAGAAAAACCTGTCCCGCCTCCGTTTTGTCCAGCACGAATGCCACATGGAGTGACCGGGATTTGAACCACGGAACCCAGCTGTGAGAGGCCGGCGTGCTGTCGCCTGAGCAACGGAGGATCCTTATAAGTACATTAATAACAGTAAAATCAATTGGTCTCACCTCCTTCTACACCCCACCGCCTTAAGTTTATTTACCGCCACCCCCCCCCCCCCCCCCAAAAAAAAAGAAAATTAAAAGAATGCTTTTTTTCTTTATGTTTAACGGAGATTCCAAACACCAATGTTCACGTCTATTACCTTCAGTTTTGAGATATAAGTATCCCCATAAAAATAATTTACCTTTTTTCACTTCATTTCACAATAATCCCTCCCCCTAAGTGAATTTTCCCACAAAAAATACTTGTTTCTTTAATAGTAAAGAATCTTCTAAATACCAATTATTACGACTCTAACTTCTTCAGTTTTTGATTTATGTTTCCTCATGAAAGGAATTCAACTCCTTTACACTCCCGCCCTCCAAGATGGTTTCCCCCACCAAAACGCGTTTTTCTTTGTTTTTAAAGGTGATCCAAATACGAATTTTCACGTCTGTAACAACTTTAGTTTTTATTAGATGTATGTATTCTCATACAATTAAGTCAATTAATTTTTCAATTCTTTCACCCACCCCCAACCCCACCCCCCCTTCATTGGATTTTTCGATCTCATACAATTAAGTCAATTAATTTTTCAATTCTTTCACCCACCCCCAACCCCACCCCCCCTTCATTGGATTTTTCGAGAATACGTGTTTCTTTACTTTTAAAGCAGATTGCAAAAATCAAATTTCACGTCTGTAACATCTTCATTTTGGAGATATCAGTAGTCACTTTTACCCCCCCACCCTCCACCCAAGTGGTATTTCCGAAAACTAAAAATACACTTTTCTTTATGTTTAATAGACATAAAAAATACCATTTTTCACTTCTGTAACATGTTAAGTTTTTTTAGATATACTGTAAAAATTCTCATTTTAAAATTTCACCCCTTTTGAGTTCCCCTTAAGTGGAGTTTCCAAAAACAAATCACCTATATTTCTTTACATTTACAGGAGATTTACACCCACTTTTTACGTCTGTAACATTTTACGTTTCCAAGATATTCTGTAGATATAGTCTTTCAAAAAATTCACCCCAATTTGTCACTCCTGTTTAACCGCCATTAATTGGCTTTTCCAAAAACTAAGAAACACGTGTTTCTTAATTTTTAAAGGAGATCCCATATGCGAATTATCAGTTCTGTAATATCTTTCGTTTCTGAGATATGTGTATCCTCATTAAAGGCATTCAACCCATTTTTCACCCTCTTACACCCCTCCTATTAGGATTTACAGGAAACAAAAAAATACGTGTTCCTTTATTTTTAGAGGAGATTCTAGCTACCAATTTTTACATCTGTAAATTTTAAAGTTTTAAGATGTAGACACACTCATTTTTAAAAATTCACCCCCCCTTTTCACCCCCCCCCCCCCCAATATTTGGATTTTCCAAAAACGAAAAAATACGTGTGTTTCTTTACTTTTAAAGTAGATCCAAAATACCAATTTTCAGGTCTGTAATATCTTCAGGTTCTGAAATATAAGTAGCCTCATGAAAGGCATTCAACCCATTATTCACCCTTTTACACCCTTCCTATTGGGATTTTCCGAAAACGAAAGAATACGTGTTTCTTTATTTTTAAAGGAGATTCTAAATACCAATTTTTACATCTATAACCTTTAAAAGTTTTGAGATATAGATACACTCATTTTAAAAAATCACCCCCTTTTCACCACCCCCCATTAATTGTATTTTCCAAAAACAAAAAATACGTGTTTCTTTATTTTTAAAGGAGATCCCAAACACCAATTTTCAGGTCTGTAATATCTTCAGGTTCTGAAATATAAGTAGACTCATGAAATGCATTCGACCAATTTTTCAACCTTTTCCACCCTTCCTATTAGGATTTTCCGAAAACAAAATATACGTGTTTCTTTATTTTTAATGGAGATTCTAAATACCAATTTTTACATCTATAACCTTTAAAAGTTTTGAGATATAGATACACTCATTTTAAAACATTACCCCCCTTTTCACCCCTCCCTTAATTGCGTTTTCCAGAAACAAAAAAGTACGTGTTTCTTTATTTTTACAGGAGATCCCAAACACCAATTTTCAGGTCTATAATGTCTTCAGTTTCTGAGATATAAGTAGCCTCATTAAAGGCATTCAACCCCTTCTTCACCCCTTTTCACTCCTCCTATTGCGTTTTTCCGAAAACAAAAAAATACGTGTTTCTTTATTTTTAATGAAGATTCTAAATACAATTTTTAATCGAAAGAGATGTTAACTACAGAACAAAAATGGCCAACCAGACACCAGTGGGATCCGAACCCACAACCTCCCGATTTCGCGTCGGTTGCTCTACCAATTGAGCTATGGTGGCCTACAGGTCTGGTACTACTACCATCACACTGTAGAGTGCGTTCAAGTTGACCGTTGAGGGCCAAGTCAATGAATATTGAATTTTCACGACCACATTGTAATCGAAAGCGACTTTCAACCTATTAGGTCGTGTTACATACATTTAGTACGTGATGAAGAGATGTTAACTACAGAACAAAAATGGCCAACCAGACACCAGTGGGATCCGAACCCACAACCTCCCAATTTCGCGTCGGTTGCTCTACCATGTGCAAACTTTAAAAGTTTGGAGATATAGATTCACTCATTTTAGAAATTCACCCCCTTTTCACCCTCCCATTAATTGGATTTCATGACCGCATTGTAATCGAAAGCGACTTTCAACCTATTAGGTCGTGTTACGTACATTTAGTACGTGATGAAGAGATGTTAACTACAGAACAAAAATGGCCAACCAGACACCAGTGGGATCCGAACCCACAACCTCCCGATTTCGCGTCGGTTGCTCTACCATCTGCAAACTTTAAAAGTTTGGAGATATAGATTCACTCATTTTAGAAATTCACCCCCTTTTCACCCTCCCATTAATTGGATTTTCCAAAAACAAAAAAAAATACGTGTTTCTTTATTTTTAAAAGAGATCAAAAGTACCAATTTTCAGGTCTGTAATATCTTCAGTTTCTGAGATATAAGTACCGGTATCCTGATTAAAGGCATTCAACCCCTTTTTCCCCCTTTTTTACCCCTCCTATTAGGATTTTCTGAAAACCAAAAAATGCGTGTTTCCTTATTTTTAAAGAATATTCTAAATACCAATTTTTACATCTGTACACTTTTAAAGTTTTGAGATATAGATACACACATTTTAAAATTTCACCCCCCTTTTTACCCCCTTAGCGACGTAATATCCAAAAATCCTCTCTTAGCGAGCACCTACATCTTAATATGAATATATCCCCAAAATTTCATTTCTTTATGTCCAGTAGTTTTGGCTCGGCGGTGATGAATCAGTCAGTCAGTCAGTCAGGACAAGTTATTTTATATATATAGATGGTATGAGTAAAGGAGTGGAATCGGAGGTAAGGCTTTTTGTGGATGATGTTATTCTCTATAGAGTGATAAATAAGTTACAAGATTGTGAGCAACTGCAACGTGACCTCGAAAATGTTGTGAGATGGACAGCAGGCAATGGTATGTTGATAAACGGGGTTAAAAGTCAGGTTGTGAGTTTCACAAATAGGAAAAGTCCTCTCAGTTTTAATTACTGTGTTGATGGGGTGAAAGTTCCTTTTGGGGATCATTGTAAGTATCTAGGTGTTAATATAAGGAAAGATCTTCATTGGGGTAATCACATAAATGGGATTGTAAATAAAGGGTACCGATCTCTGCACATGGTTATGAGGGTGTTTAGGGGTTGTAGTAAGGATGTAAAGGAGAGTGCATATAAGTCTCTGGTAAGACCCCAACTAGAGTATGGTTCCAGTGTATGGGACCCTCACCAGGATTACCTGATTCAAGAACTGGAAAAAATCCAAAGAAAAGCAGCTCGATTTGTTCTGGGTGATTTCCGACAAAAGAGTAGCGTTACTAAAATGTTGCAATGTTTGGGTTGGGAAGAATTGAGAGAAAGAAGAAGAGCTGCTCGACTAAGTGGTATGTTCCGAGCTGTCAGCGGAGAGATGGCGTGGATTGACATTAGTAGACGAATAGGTTTGAATGGCGTCTATAAAAGTAGGAAAGATCACAATATGAAGATAAAGTTGGAATTCAAGAGGACAAACTGGGGCAAATATTCATTTATAGGAAGGGGAGTTAGGGACTGGAATAACTTACCAAGGGAGATGTTCAATAAATTTCCAATTTCTTTGAAATAATTTAGGAAAAGGCTAGGAAAGCAACAGATAGGGAATCTGCCACCTGGGCGACTGCCCTAAATGCAGATCGGTATTGATTGATTGATTGATTGATTGATTGATTGATTGATTGATTGATTGATTGATTGATTGATTGATTGATTGATTGATTGATTGATTGATTGATTGATTGATTGATTGATTGATTGATTGATTGATTGATTGATATTAAAACCCTATGAAGTCTACATTAAAACAATGGCACATAATAAAACCTTATTGAACAAGTTAAAGACTTGCGAGTCAAAAAAATATTCTGAATGTTGAATGACATTTCTCAAGTTGATTCATGTCCATGTGGACATACAGTAGTAAGCTCAATAAATTTGGTGAATGATTTACAATAATAAAATAGCTTGTGTTTTAAAACATTTTTACACCTTAATTTAACTACAGTTCATAAACTGCAGAGCCTTCTTAAAATAATCGTGAATATAAACTGCTGAATAAAATTTTGGGGTATGGCGGAATTCTTCTATATCTAAGGCCTATGAGGTGGAAACAGATAAATAACTCCTTAAGATGTAAACAGGAACTATGTTTTTCAGTTCAAATGTGGAACCCACGGAAAATAAAAAAACGCCAATAACAATTCGAAGTGGAAAGTTTTTAGACTCTACTCAATAATATAATTGTATGCAAGACTCACCCCATACAGCTGTAGACTGATTGTAATGTAAATAGCATGAGGTAAACAATGGACAGCTCGAGTCAGGTATGCATCTTTGGACGGGACAAGGGAGGGACAATAGGGGTAGGCAGAAGTAGGGCGTATGTAGTGGTCATGTGGAGGAGATCTGGTGGGCGTGGACTACGAAATGAATATTTAGAAAACTTTTTGTGCATAAGACGTAAAATTACTCTTGTTTGGAATTTGAACATTTTTTTAAAGAAATACTATAAGGAAATCATGAGTTTTATGTAATTTACCTATTTTTCCGATTTCTTTGTACAGCTGAGGATGACGCAAAAATGCATCGAAACTAGACCTGAATATAATTAAAATGTTGTAATTACATCTATAAACATCATTATTATTGTATTGAATAGGTAGACATTAAAAGTTTATTCATTGTAATTCTCAGTTCAATACGGACCAAAAGAAAATGGAATTTCTTACGTTAACTCTTCCTTCTTACAAATTTGGTTAATGTGCTTCTTTCTTTTTAAGGAAAGATGTATATTCCTA
The DNA here is from genome assembly GCF_040414725.1 of Anabrus simplex. NCBI lineage: Eukaryota > Metazoa > Arthropoda > Insecta > Orthoptera > Tettigoniidae > Anabrus > Anabrus simplex. The sequence continues at coordinate 1,381,426,624 of NC_090265.1, forward strand.
TTGTGTGGGGTGAACCTCTTCAGAAAACAGACAAGAAGTTGCCAGTAATAGTGTTTTCACATGGCCTAGGGGCTACCAGATTCTTCTATTCCATTTTGTGTGCAGAACTTGCATCACATGGTTTTGTTGTAGCTGCCCTGGAGCACAGGTAAGTGAACTTCATTCCTTCAAAATCAATAATAAAATGTGCTTGGGTCATCAGTACATAAGTTGTTTGACGTAGCTTTCCCTATCATCCTATCCTTTGCTAACCTCTTTATCACTATTTAACTCTGTTTCATGCCTATATTCTAAGCTATATTCATGGTATTGGTCTCCTTCTACCCTTCTTGCCTCTTACGCTTCCTTCAAAAACCAATGAATAGTTCTGGTGAAATAAGAAATCAAAAACAAAAGTATCGAAATGCAGTTGAATGATGCCAGGTGATACAGGAGATGTCAGATAAGGAAATGAAGCAAGGTCATAGAACACTAAGAACAGAGGTGTAATTTGTTCTCTGCACTTTTCCTGGAGTTGTCTTGCACAGAATTCAGAAATATGGTTGTCCTAAATACAAAATTGAAATAAGTTCTTCTTGAACCTTTGGAGTATTCTCTCAATGCACTGTACCTCTGAGAAGAGCGTGGAAAACAGAATACAGGCTGCCCATGTGGTCTTTGGATGTATCTCACATCGTGTATTCCAGAACAAAGATCTAAGTATCCACACAAAAATAATGGTGTACCAAGCTGTTGTTATTTCTACGTTACTCTATGGGCGTGAAACCTGGACCCTATATCACCAGAACATCAAGAAACTTGGAACGCTTTCATCAACAAAAACTTCCATCATGTACATCAAATGGGATGACTATATAACTAATATAGCAGTTCTTGAGAAAGCAAAGCTGAATAGTATCGAAGCGCCACCATCGTTGGTCATCCACTTAGATGGGCAGGCCATGTCCATCATATGAGTGACAGTAGACTCCCTCGGCAAATCTTGTATAGTGAACTCAGCACCGGCAAGAGGGCTCGTGGTGCTCCTCTGAAGCGATATAAAGACCAACTTAAGCAGACCATGAGAAGAGTAGACATAAACCCAAATATTTGGTATACTCTCGCATTGCGATCTCAGCTGCAGTTGCACAGTTTGAGCAGGAATGTTGAAGACCGGAAGAGAAGATCTGCCAGAGAAAGAAGCTACGTCAACACTGCCACGTCCCCCATTTATGTCAAATGCAACATGTGTGGTCACATGTTTTATGCGAGAATTGGTCTGATAAGCCATCAGCGCGACTTATCGTGTGGACTAAGGATTACGGAACTGCAGGCGAGGAATGAAAACTCGGATGCGAGTATCGGCTGACAACGACGATTTCTGAAAGTGAAACCAAGCACAACTTTGACAGTTTAGTAGAACATAACCTTACCTTAGAAATATGACCTTTTCCTGTATCTCCATTACTTTCATTAGTTCATGATAGTCATAGTCTGTTGTCATAGTTAAATTTAATTTTTAGCAAGATGAGGCTATTTCTTGCATGCTAATGTTCCAAGTAAACACAGTATGTCAACATCTTATTTTGGAAAGGGATCCGATCCGATCCGATCCGATCCAATCCGATCCGATCCGATCCAATCCATTTACGGCAGTCTCCCAGGTGGCAGATTTTCTATCAATTTTTTACCTCATATATACAGTACATTTATTTATGATTGTTTACCTAGCTTGTTCTTTTTTTTCTTTCTAGTTTTGAGAAGAACACAAAAAACATAATTAAATGTTCAATTTGCTTAATTTTGTTATATAAATTGCACTTTTTTAAAGCATTCTTTACTACTATGTGATGCATATATTACATTATAATGAATAAAAATTAAGCTTATTTATTTCCAGAAAAAAGTATTTGAAAACTGCCAACAGAGGTCCCTTTCTGCAATAAAATCAAAAAAATATATCTTGTTTTTATTTTTATTTTGAGTTTTTATACCAAAACATATCACAATACATAACTTTCAACTACAGTAAATTCATGTCCTTGTCCTGAGGTGGTTCAGCTCATTTTAGGCACACCCCCAGTGGAGGTGAACTGCATGTACCTTTTTAACCACATACCAGCCGTGTCAATATTAAATTTCTGGCAGTCCTGGGAATCAAACCCGGGCCTCCAAGAACAGTAGCTAATAGTGCTAACTAACTTGGTTAGTTAGTGTTATTCCATGACATTACAGAGGTGGACAACTTTTAATTTAATACATAACAGAATTTTCAGAACTTCTCAAATAATCAAAAAAAGAAAAAGAAAATTGAAAATACCAGTACTGAAAATTGGAATTACACATTTTGTACCTGTTTTGATTTTATGTTGTTATATTAAAAATAAAATGGGATACAGAAGATCAGCTTTGAAACTGCATTTGAATACATAACTTTAAATTGTAATAGACCACATAAAATACTGTATTTACGTGAATAGTACCCGCATATTTTTTAAACAAATTTCAAGGATGAAATTGGGGCGTGGGTTTTATTTGTGTCAATGTTGGCATTTTTTTCCCCTTCAAAATCAGCCTTCCTAAAGTTAGGGTGCAGGGATTATTCGGTGGCGGGGATTATTTGCGTAAATACGGTAGGTCAGAATTTCTAAAAATGAGCGTAATGTTACATTAAAAATAATTTTGGATACTCGTATGATACTGATTTAACTGCAAATGGGCACTGTATTATGCTAAAAGTTCCCGAACTTGGCTGGTATTTCATTGCTTCTTCTTCTTCTTTTCTTCATGGGGCCTCTTAGTTCCTAATTAGCGTTAACTTCTAAGATCTTTTGCTACCATGTTTTTCCTTCATTCCCACCTAGATATACCTCCTCCCTTCACAAAGATGCAGGTTGTTCTTATTGGGTCTTCTTGGATTTTTTCTCTCTCTTCACCTGGTAGTCCTAGAGTGGAGAATCTGATTCAACCCAGCGCCTCACATTCGAAAAGTATGTGTTCAGCTGATTCCTCTGCTTCATTGCATTTCCTACATATGTTGTCTCTTATTACTCCAATTCCGTGTAGGTGTTTTTTCAGATGGTAGAGTCCTGTCAACAGTCCTACTACCCATCTTATATTTTCTCTGCTGAGTTTCAACAGTTCTTTAGTATGCTTCTTGTTTGGTCCTTTTATCAGTTCCTTTGCAAGCCTGCATCCTGGAGTATTTTTCCAGTTTTCCATTTGTTTCTTTTGTACCCATTTTCCTATGTAGTGTCGGGCTTGTCCGTTTCTGGGCCTACAAAATGTGTTTCTGCCCCTTTCCTGGCCAGTTTATCTGCCTTTTCATTTCCTTCTATACCTGCATGCCCTGGTACCCATATTATTTTGACAATGTTGTACTTTGAGAGCTTCAGGAGAAGAGAGTGGCAATACCAGACAATTCTGGATATTATCCGGACTGCCTCTAGTGCCTTAATGGCCGCTTGGCTGTCCATAAAACTGAAAATGTTCTTATTCTTATAGTTCATTTTCAAATTTTCTTCAAGACAGGTTGTGATTGCTATCACTTCCGCTTGACTGTAGTGTGTCTGCCCAGGCTCATCTATATTGATTTCTCAGGTCTTCCCCCGTTGATCCCTCCTCCTGTACCATCCACAGTCTTTGAGCAATCAATCCACCACACTATATCTTCTTTTTCAGTATTCCATTTGTCGATATCCCAGTCTTGTTTTTTTATTATGTGGTTCTCAAACGGTTTTTCAAAGTTGTACTTTGGTATCATATGATCAGAAGGCATGTGTAGAACTTCCTCTGATATTACTCTGTTAATTTTACAGTGGCCTAGATTGGGTCTTTGTGCATTCCAGCACTCTGATTGTGCCAATCTATATGAACTCATTCTAGCCTGTCCTTTTATGAAATTGCATAGTGATGGGATTGAAGAGTCCCAAAAATAAAAACTTGGCAACTAACCAAGCCAAGTATAAAGGGAGAATTCAGGGAAGGTGTCCGTACGTTGTTGCCGAGAGAAGAACTGAAATTGTTAGATGAAGAATGGGATACTCAAAAAAAGGTTGTGGTTGGTACAGCAGAAAAAATATGTGGATGACAGAGTCAAATAAGAAAACCCAAAGAAACTGCCTGGTGGAATGATGATATTAAAAAGGTTATCAATGACAGAAACCATGCAAGAAGATCCTTATATCAACCAAGAACACAGGGAGATCAACATGAAATAGAAGAGAAGGTGTCACTTTACAGAAAGAAAAAATTACAGGTCAAATAGTTGGTTGTAGCTGAAAAGCAGAAATGCAAGGAAGATCTGGCCAAAATAACCAAAATAACGCAGGATGGAAATAAAAAACTGTTATACAGTATTGTTAAGAATAGAAGAACCCAAAATGAATCTATCCAATCTGTAGAACTTCCTAATGGTGAGATGACTAGGGATAAAACCAAAATATCACAGGAGTTCCAAAGGCACTTTGAAACTTTGCTGAAGTGTTATGAAAATGTCATTCCATTAGACGACGAACCTTATGATTTTGGCAGCACAAATACCACTAGTCTGACATGGTTGGAAGTAGAGACAGCAATATCTAAGCTAAACAACAACACATCAACTGGATCAGATGAATTAAGTGTTGAGATGATTAAAGCACTAGGAGAGGTAGGACAACAGTGGATGTACAGGGTACTAAATAGAATCTGGAAAGAGAATGTAATACCCAATGACTGGAAGCAAGGAGTCATCATCCCATTGTTGAAAAAAGGAGATAGAAAGAAATGTACCAACTACAGAGGTATAACTCTGCTGTCACATGGCCTCAAAATCTACGAATCCATCCTTGAGAGCAGGATTAGAAAATATGTTGAACCTACACTTGAGGAGGATCAATATGGATTTAGACCTCATAGATCAACTATAGGTCTCATTTTTGCCACCAGAATGCTCTATGAGAAGTATTGGGAGAAAGGTAAAACACTTATAACTGTTTTCCTGGACATCGAGAAAGCATATGACCATGTACCATGCAGGCATATATGGGAATGTTTGAGACATAAGAAAGTGCCTGATGACATCATAGCACGAGTACAATGATTATATGATGAAACCAAGTGTTGTGTCCAGGTCCAGGATGGAAGGTCTGGTTGGTTTGAAACGAAGAGTGGAGTCCAGCAAGGAAGTTGTCTTTTGCCACTTCTCATCATAATCATAATGGATGAAGTTTAAAAATGGTTAAGAGAAAGGATCCAACAACTAATGCCCTGGTTTTTGCTGATGATGTAATGGTATGGGGTGAGACAGAAGTGGAAGTACAAATTAGACTAGATCTCTGGCATGAAGCTTTTACAACCTTACATCTCAAAATCAGCAAAATGAAGACAGTTGGCTTGGTGATGAGTAGAAACTCTCCAAACTGTTCATCTAAAAATTGGAGATGAGGAGATGGATATTGTAGGTAGTGTAGGTAGTGTTCTGTCATCAGACAATACCATACATCAAGAGAATAGTAACAGAATACAGAAAGCTTCCAAATTCTATCACGCTGTATGTCAAATACTTTGGGATACTTTCCGTTAGTTTCCAAGATCAGCTTGTACAAAATATATCTAGTACCTATATTGACGTATGGCCTGGAAGCAGCAACACTTACTGGACCAACAAAGAGTCATCTTCAGGCAACAGAAACAAAGTTCCTCCGTTCTTGTCTACAAAAAACAAAAATGGATAAAATAAGGAATGTGGATATCCGACAACAGCTTGGATTGGAAAGAAGCTTGCTGGAGACTCTAGAAGTGAAGAGATTGCAATGGTATGGTCACATGAAAAGAATGAACCCTCACAGGACTCCTTGAACATACTTTGACCACAATATTCCTGGGAAGAGACCAAGAGGAATACCTCATGATGTTTGGGAAAAACAGATAATGAAGGACCTTGAAATTAGAGATGTGAACTGGTGTTGCATATATGAGCAGCATCTGTGGATGGATAGAACAAACTGGAGGAGGCTCGTAAACAACTGCACCCGGCTTGCTGAAGCGAAGAAATGATGATGATAGTGATGGGAGGTCTAATAAACTATTCAGGGCTTCTGTCGGCGTAGTTCTCACAGCCCCAGTTATGGCTATGCATGCCATTCTCTGTAGGCTATCCAGTCTACTGCCGACTTTTTCTTGACTTACTTTCTGCCCACCAGATGATTGCAGCATAGGCCATCAATGGTGTAATGATCATTGTGTATATCCTCATTAACATTGATGGTCTTAGGTCCCATGTCTTCCCAATGGCTCTTTTACATGCATACAGCAAGTTCTTGACCCGGGTTATGTTCCTTTCTATATGTGGATTCCGGGTTAGATTTTTATCTAACACTACACCTAGGTGCAGTGCCTGTTCTTCCATATATATCTTGCCCATCTCCACCAGATTGAGTGATCTTTGCATGAGGTCCTGGATAACACTCATAACCTTACCTCGTAATTTCATTGCTTACTATTTTTCCATCTTATTTTCTTATATCATATTCCTCTTATAAATTTCAGGGTATCTGATTGCTTCTTTCCCTTTTTTGGGTGAGGAATTATTGATATAATCCAATAAATCTGCTCGAGATGAACAATTTATATATACGTAAAGTTCTCCGCTACACGGAAAAGCATAGAACCATGGATATGCTTTTGGGCTTAGAAGACGAGAGAGCGATTACAGATTCTTTGGTTGTTCCCCTGTTAGTAGCCTCTTACAACATGCAGTGGGTACAGATAACGCATCCTTTCACTCCACCCACAGGCTGAGCAGCAGCTATTTGGTAGGCCATGGCTGCACCATGGGGTTTGGTTCTAAGTCTACTGAAAGTAATAAATTAAACCATTCAAAGTACAGTAATTATTTTTAAAAACTTGCTATAAATAACCTTTCATCATATCAGTTCTGACTAACCCTACTGGGCTTTCTAATTTTTTTCATTGAGAGCATAAAATGCTTATACTCTTGTTAATTACACTGTTATTTGAATATCTTCCCTTGGATATGTTGTTATATTGTTGTTACTTGTTGTTCTTTTCTTCATACAGGGATAGCTCTGCTTGTACATCATTTTACTATAAATCTTCTGAGGACAAGGAAAAGTTAAAACCAACATGGATTCCTTTCAAAAGAGTGCCTTTGGGACCGAATCACTACGCTGCAAGAGAACAGCAGGTTTGTCAGCAATGATATACCATTACATCTTTATTTTTGTGCCTCATCCGAACTGGACACTGGGGGCCTAGTTTTTGCTCCCAGGTAGGCCAGGGGACCACTTCATGCTTCTTGTGGTATGGTGTCCACTTCCTTTCTACTTCTTCCCTTGTTAATAGCATTTGGATGATCTATCCAAGTGTTCACCACACCCAGTGTTGGCAAACTGGAAAGGAACTTCAAATCAAGTTGCATGTAGAGAGATGGCAACATGAAAAGGAATTCACAGTAGGACAGATGCAATGACAGGACTATATCACAAGAGGGAGCAATAAAAAAGGAGATGAGGACAAACATGAAGACCTGAAACAATAAGAACAATCGCCATACCTTCCTATATCACCATCTTAGATAGGCCTAGGCTTTCCCTTTATCAATCCTAATTCTTCTACAGCTATTTCTTCTCGGTCCCCGACAAGCTCATTTCTGCTCCCCAGCTTCATCAATACTCCTTGAGAGATCATCTGGACAGATATTTCTTTATGTTAAGAGTATATGATAATAAAGCCAGATAAGCACAGGAAAATGGAAGAGATAAAATTATAAAGATGAATACTTACTTACTTACTCCTGGATGCTACTGCCCGTGGAGGGCCTTGGTCTCTCGAACTATTGTAGCCCACTCCTCTCGGTTGGTCACCTTGCTTCTCCATCTTCTTACACCCATCTTCCTGAGGTCTTCCTCCACATCATCCAGCCATCTCTTTCTTGGTCTTCCTTTCAGTCGTCTCCCACTTGGTTTACCTTGATATACTTTCTTAACTGCTCTCTCTTCAGGTATCCGTTCCACATGTCCTAGCCATCTCAGTCTACTACCCTTGATATCCGTCACAATATCTGGTTCCCCATATAATATCTTTATTTCCTCATTCCTCCTTATCCTCCATACCCCATTATCATATACGGGTCCATATATTTTCCTTAATATCTTTCATTCCCATCTCTGGAGGAGTTCTTCATCTGTGCCAGTAAGAGTCCATGTCTCTGATCCATAAGTCACCACTGGTTTTACTACGGTTCTATACACTTTAATCTTCAAATTCCTGCTTTCTTGTTCTAAAAACCTTGACTAATGAAAAATAGCTTTGGTTGCCTGCTGCTATTCTTGCTTTTATCTCCTCCCTTATATCATTGTCTGAAATAACCAGTGATCTGAGATAACTGAAACTCCTATATTTTTAATAGTTTTTCCCATTCAGTTGTATTGTGGGTTCTCCTGTCATTTCCACAGACCGAGATGTGAACATATACTTTGTCTTCTCCTGATTCACCTGAAGACCTATTTCTATAGCTGCTTTTTCCAACCTCCCCAGGCCTTCCTCTAATTCTTGAAGTCTTCGTGCCATCAGATTTATGTCATCTGCATAGGCTAGATTCTGGCTCGGGATTGATAATATTACTGCCGAAATGCTTAAGAATGGAGGAGACCAAATCACAGATCACTTACATCAGCTAATCTGTGAGATTTGGGAATAGGAGGAGATGCCTAAACAGTGGAATCTTGCAATAATCTGCCCTATACACAAAAAGAATGACAAAACGTGTTGTAACAACTATAGAGGGATAGCACTATTGAGTATGGTCTATAAAGTGTTCACCAAGATAAAGATGAATGCAGTTGGTAAAAGATTAGGAACACAGGATAAACACAAAAGGAGAAAAGGAACCCAACAAGTCATTATAAGTAATGGAAAGGAACAAACTAGCAGCAAATCAAGTCACATGTAGAGAGACTGGAACATTAAGAGGAACACATAATTGGAGAGAGACAATGTCAGGACAATATCGGAAGAGGGATCAATAGAAAAATAGACAAGGACAGACATGAAAATGCAAAAGGATAAGGACAATCTCCATATCTTTGTACACTGCAATCTTCAAAGAGGTAAGCTCTCTTCTCATCAATCCTAATTCTCCTTCATTCATTTCTTCTTGGTCACCAACAAGCTCATTTCTGCTTCCCAGCTTTATCAGGAGGACGAGCTTCAACATTAATTGGGTGTGGGAAGTGTACGATAAGAAGGGAACCAGATAAACAAAGAAAAAAAGGGAAAAGATAAAATAATAACGATGAATACAGTTGGTAAAAGATTAGAAACACAGGATAAACACAAAAGGAGAAAAGAACCTAACATTAAAAAGGAAATTGTAACATTTTTTCATGTCTGAGAGGAAGAGGAGTTCTATATGATGCAGTAAATTGTTTCACTATCAAACTTGATTATGTCATCTTCATGAACGTAAAGATACTATGCTATTGGCTGAAATTTTGAAGGGAACAGCGTCACTCAAGGAATGCAATACAGGTAGTTGTACACCAAATCTGTGACAATAAACAGTCCTAAACAAATAAAACAGTGAAATAAGCAATGGTAAGTAAGCAATAACATTTCAAACATACATACATTACTGCAGGAAACGATACAGTTCACCGGCAACCTTGAAGAAACTAAATGCTCTCATCTTAATAGGAAATATATTCTTAAAATATGACTCTATTATGGATGAAGAGTGTAATTTGCAGTGTTGTTTTTTAATTTTCTTCCATTTTCCCCACGAATGTGAAGCACTAAGTTTCATACAGTATGTCACATAGAGACTCGCTGTTAAGAGATAGTTTGTGAAAAAACAGTTACGGTGCCGGGCTGAGTGGCTCAGATGGTTGAGGCTCTGGCCTTCCAACCCCAACTGGCAGGTTCGATCCTGGCTCAGTCCAGTGGTATTTGAAGGTGCTCAAAAATGTCAACCTCGTGTCAGTAGAATTACTGTCACGTAAAAGAACTCCTGCAGAACAAAATTCTGGCACTTCGGTATCTCCAAAAATGTAGTTAGTGTGATGTAAAAACAATAACATTATTTAATTAAGAAATTACGAGATGGCAATATTTGTTTACAACCTTTGACCATGAGTGTAAAATTTTTGCCAAACACATCCCTTGAATATACTGCATGTATTCAGTTCTTGTTCCGGTATCTCTGGTTGAGTACTGAGTTGCCTGATTTGGTTACAAACCACAGAGTCACAAAGTGGTGCTGATGTCACATAGTGCAAGACTATTTCAGTGTTAAATAAAATAACAAGATGTTTAAGCATAAAAGCTATGAAGAGCCAGGTGACGATGGACCAAGATGGTTCGCTGCAAATCAACATTACCAAAAGCAATATACAGAAGAGTTTACTATCTAAACTTTTGCCAAACCACCTGTTTTGTGAACCATGCAAGTGTGATTTTTGAGTTAAATGGAGGACACAATGACTGCCAAAGGCATATGAAATCTAAAAAATGTGAAGAGTACGGGTGCATCAAAGGGCGATGCAAGACACTCGCCATTTATTTCACACGTTTTTTGACTGAACTCAACCTTCCCTCATCTGCAGCAGATTATGATAGATGATTATTCAAGCCATGTTTCCCCAACTTGAAAATTGCTAAAAAGTGTGGAAGTGGCAGAACCAAGATAACTGCAGTAGTGAGTCTCAGTCTGAGTCATCAGTATCAGAAATGGTTAACAGTCTTCAAAATGCACCTTACTCATTGTCTACAGATGTTAGTTATGATAACAATGACTGTCAATTGTATCCATTGGTGTTTACTTATTTTAGTGAGAAAAAAGAACAGATTGTTACTCTGCTACTTGCTTTGGTGGAATGTGATAATAACACTGGGGAAAGAATATTTCAAGTGTTGGATATAGATGTAGAAATGCAGGTAGTCACCAAATTTTGTGGTCGGGCTTATCCTGAGCCACCATTAAAGATGGCGGATGAGCCACATCATGTTGACTCCATAATCACCGTGATCCCTGGTCCAATCCTTTTTATTTTTGAAAATGAAGGGCAATTAAAAATACTAAAAAAAGGTGTATTGCACTTTTATTTATATCTTTCACCCTTTTCAATGAAAAGAACAAAGTATGAAAATGAAAACTAACATAATTTTACTTCTGTGTGTTTTCATAACACTTAATTAGATTGACTTTTTTTTAAAACTAAGAGGTTAATGCAAACTTTCTTCTAAGCAAAGAAGGAATTAACTTCAAAAGTTTGTGACGTGGCTACTGCCCTGGCACCATGTCATTGTAGGCCTCCGTGCTCCGCCTAACATGAACATGATGCACGCACACCGTGTTGCCACTTATGTGTTTAGTTTGTTAACAATCAGTTCATTCATATGTGAGTGCTTACAAATGGTGTTGTGACAGTGTACACGAATATCTATTGTAGTGGTGCCAGTGAAGCGAAAACTCATGGAAGATTAAAATGTGTGTGTTTTGCAGTGGACTGAATAGCTTAATACATAAGTCTAAGGCTAAAATCTTTTTAATAGTTCAAAGTGCAAATGAGCATAAAGATGAAGTTTCAAAACAGCTTCTTGGTTTTTTTCCATCCCATTGAAGAAAATCAAACATATTCATGGCACAAAGTGTGCCTTGTGACTTATGTTAGTGAAGAGAAAATTAGAAGAAGTCAGAAAGCACTGGAGAAGCAGAAGTAGAATAGCATAATGAGAACAGTGGCTCTTCTACATTAATTTAATCCTTGACATTGTGGCCAAAGAAATCCTAAATATAGCCTATGGACTTGAAATATACATGTATTATTTGCTGTCAGAAAACCAAGAAAATTACGATAAATTATTTCTTTTAAGTGAATGTCTGGCAGCTGAACTTTTTTTTCCAAGTAGCTTGAGATAAAAGTGATATGGTATTTACTAGAATATGTACTGTACGTGTAACACAGTTGACAATTTGGTGGCACTACAAGTCAGATATCACAAGTCATGCCTAAGAGATTACACCTACATTAGGAGGAAGTCAGGAAATACAGGGGGTCAGCCCTCTCAAACAGTACCTCAAGAGGTTCTACAGGAACCACTAAACCAGTTGTTGACAGGAATAGGTGTCAAGTTAAAAAAATAAAGCTTTTGAACTAATTTAACTAATAGTATCATTGAAATGAATGGTATTGAGGAGATTGCTATTGAAAAAACTACAAAGAATCTTTTAATTGATACTTTGGAGAAAAATTTATAATTTCACAACCATCTGATAGGTCAAAGTCACCAATGGTAATGATGAGTGACGTATCTTTGGAAGAAATGGCTGAACGAATCCGACAAATTGATAATTCAGAGAGGAGTATTAAAGACCCGACAGTTAAACTGAGGAAAGAAATGCTGCATTCCAAACTACAGTGTGAAGGATACGTTAAGGATGAAACTGTAATATGAGGGCAGATCAGAAAATAAGTTGCACTTCACAGTTATGGCCATTTATTACACCACCTATACAACAGTAACACGACTATAAAGACATACACTGTAACGTCACTTTTCCAAATAGTTTCCAAGAGACTCCAAACATTTCTGCAAACGCACAACCAACTTGTCGATGCCGGATGCATAGAAATTTCCTCCAGCATTCTGCAACCACTCGGAGACAGCGGCCTTCACCTCCTCATCGGTCTGGAAACGTCGACCACCGAGCTCTGTTCTGAGCTTACTGAACAGATGAAAGTCACATGGCGCTAGGTCGGGACTGTAGGGTGGATGTTGCCAGACGTCCCACTTGAAACGCTGCTGCAGTTCTCTCATTTGGTGGGCCTTGTGAGGTGTTGCGTTATCGTGCAGCAAAATCACACCAGCACTCAGTTTCCCTGGCACTTCTCTTTAATCGCTTTACACAACTGGTGCAACGTTTGACTATACGACGACGCGTTGATCGTCGTTCCTTTCGGCATGAATTCCACATGCAGCAAACCCTCCGTGTCAAAGAACACTTTCGCTATAACTTTACCAGCTGAAGGTTGAACCTTGGCCTTCTTTCGTTGTGGTGATGAGGGGTGCACCCATTCCATTGATGTTCGCTTCATTTCGGGGGTGAAGTGGTGGACCCACGTTTTGTCGCCTGTGACGATTCGCCACAGAAACCCCTTGCCGTCTGCGGCATAGCATTGCAAAAATGCCAGGGAGGATTGGAAACATCCCTTGTGCTCATCGGTGAGAAGACGTGGACCTATCTTTGACACAGCTTACGATATCCAAGGTCCTCGTGAACAATGGCGAACACACTGCCATACGACATGTTCAGCTGCGACGCGATTTCTCTCAGTTTAATACGCCAGTTCTGCCTAATGATCGCATTCACACCGTTGACCTTTGCATGGGTCCTGGACGTTGCGGGCCTGCCTTTGCGATGGTTGTCCGTGACATCCGTGCGTCCCGCTTCGAATTGCTGACACAACTTTAAGATACCTTGCTGGAAAATTGCCCGCTCCCCACACACAGCCTAATTTCATGCTGAATGTCTGTGCAATTCTTCCTTTTGGCCCATAGGAATCGTATTGTCGCACGCATCTCATATTTGGAGTGAACATCCAGTTGACGTGCCATTGCATTTGGCCGCTATTCCCACAATACTAGACGAGACACCACAGCGACCTGCCTAACAGACGTGTGGGCAGTGTCTGTCCCTTTCTCCGCTGTGCCCACATTTGCAACACACAGCACGCTGCTGCGGCGCGTTAGTGCAATTAACCTTTTGATCTACATACGTAGAAAGATGCTTAAACAACTTTATACTTCTCCCAATGTGGAAGTTATTCATTAAGAATTGTTTGCCAATAAGAAACTGCTGACAGACAAGAAGCTGCGTTGTACTAAATCTGTATATTTGGACTTACACTTTTCAAATCATACTGGAACAGCCTCCAGAATATACGTGCATGCTTTTCATGCTGTACAACCTGGATCAGAGCTAATGATTTATAGTTCAGATAGGCCTACTGATGTTTTTGTTTTGGTCATTCATTTCTGGCCAAACTTGAAAAATTATAACTACTCAGGTCTATTGATGAGAGTTACATCTAAAAATCAAGAAAAATAGGTTGCCACAATATCTGACACCTTGGGAGATACAAATACTAATGTCCTACCAGCACTACACGCTTTTGCTGGTTGCAACATAATAAGCAAAATATCTTCAAAGAAAAAGGCCTGGAATTAAATTAAACAACTGTACATACAAGGCATCCTTAAGCCACTGGGAAACGAACTACCTCTCACACACTCGTACTCGACAGCTCTGAAACAACTACATTCAAAAGTAAGAAATAAACCAGGACTAACAGCAGATGAAGCACATTATATATCCATGCGGTACGTCTAACTGTGGGACTTGGTTGTCATTAGACAGAATTCCATGCACTTCAGATGGCTGGATCTGAGGGCTGGTTCAAGGTCCACTCAGCCTATATAATTACAATTGAGGAGCTATCTAATGGTGAGATAGTGGCCCCGGTCTAGAAAGCTAAGTATAGTAGCTGAGAGGATTCATTGTACCAACACGACACGTCATAATCTGCAGGCCTTTGGGCAGAACAGTGGTCACTTGGTAGACCATGGCTCTTCATGTCTGTTGAGCCATTGGGTTTGGTTTTGATTTTGTCTAAAAGAGCTCAGTGGACCTGACAATACTACCATCCTTATTGACAGTCAAGACAAGCTGGCATGATGGAAAGAATAATTCAGTTCACTTTTAAATCACAGCTCCATTACTCCTGAGAACTTCTTCAAGCATGTACGTCAACATCCTCAACAGCCTTGAATGGCTCCCCATCCAACTTCTCAAGAAAACAGTAAAGCCCTTGACACACTGAAAGAAAGAAAGGTTGCTGAACCAGACCAACATTACTCTAGAATCCATTCAAAGTGGCAGCTTACCTCTGAAAACCAGGCTCCTTCCTATGATCCTTCTAATATGGGAAACCCAAACGTAACAGCTGGCATGAAGAGTTCAATCACTGTCGCAATCTATAAAAAAGGTGACTAAAATTTCTGTGATAATTATAGTCATATATCCTTGCTCTCTGTAGCAGGAAAAGCTTTTGCTAGAATCTTATTGAATTGTCCTCAAGTAGTCCCTGAGAAGATATTTCCAGAATCTCACTGTGGATTTTGCACCTCCAGGGGCACCATCGGTATGATCTTCTGTACAAGACATCTGAAGGAGAAGTGCAGAGTAGAACAGAAAACACTGCTTAATATTTTATGATCTAGAAAAGGCCTTTGATGCAGTGTACAGAAATGCAATGTGGATTCTTCTAAGGTGATTTGGCTGCCCTGAACATTTTGTTGGACTCATTCAAGCACTTCATGCATGATGATATAATTGGACAGGTACTTAATCAGAATGACTTATCTGTGGAATATCCAGTTATTAATCGGCTTAAGCAAGATTGTATACTTGCACCTAGATTTTTTATTCTGTTCCTGACAGGTATGCTCTATGTGGTGTAGAAATCGGATTTGATGGGGAAGTTTTTAATCAGGCCATGTTACGTGTACAAAGGCTCATAAACCTCACCTGGATCACTGAATTGTGTTACCGGTACACAGGTGGTGATGGTTGCAATTATTGTTCTAAGAGGAAGTACAACTGGCCAACCATCCTCTATTAACACTAATCGGAGGGAAGTCCGGCCCTGCGGTGTAGGGGGTAATGCGTCCGCCTCTCACCCGACAGCCCTGGGTTCGATTCCCGGCTGGGTCAGGAGTTTTTAATTGTAATGATTAATATCCCTGGCCTGGGGATTGGGTGTTTGTGATGTCCTTAATCTTCCTTTCCTCACACACAACATTCCACACTACTGCCATTCCAGTTACACACAGGTTCATACAATATGGTGCCAGTAGGGTCAGAAGAACCACATGGGTCAATGCCCCGAACAATTAGCATTTTTTTTTTAAATCAGAGGGAAAAAATGGAAGGGGTCCAACACTTCAAAAAATGAAGGTACCGACCAAAGAAAGACAAGGGCCACAAAGGGCGTGAAACTGAGACACTCCGTAGGATTCGCAAACCTAAAATAGCATTGGAGTTAATACGCAAATAACCATATTCAGCTCTCTGTTGCAACACTCTGTCAACTGCTTCATAAGTGCAAATGATTAATTTGGCCTGGCTATCAACTTTCAGAAAAGTAAAGTGCTTGCACAGCCAGCTCCTGGAACTGTTTTCTCAGATTTTGATATTTTCACCTCTGATATGCCTCTCAAACTAGAGGATTACTTCTCATATCTAGGAAGCATTATCTCAGTCAACTGCACCTCAGAGAATGATATGGAAAATGGAATATGTGCTGCTCATAAAGCTCTTGGACAACTGTCGCATCAAGTCTTCCTGAGGTGTTGTTGTCTAAACATTATCATCATGATATCAAGAAACTGGAATGTTTCCACCAGCAAAATCTTAGATCCATTATGAACGTCGAATGGGATAACTATGTATCCATTGTTGCAGTTCTTGAGAGGACACAGATGTACAGTGTAGATGCTACCATCATTAGTCATTAGCTTGGATGGACTGAATATATCCAGCATATGGGAGACAACAGACTTCCTCCGCATATCCTATATAGTGAACACGGGGCTGATGATCTAGATGTTAGGCCCCTTTATACAACAAGCATCATCATCATCATCATAGTGAACACAGCATTGACAGATCGTATGGCACCCCTCTGAAGTGATATAAGTATTATAAGGACCACAGATGTAAAACTGAA
Organism: Anabrus simplex; assembly: GCF_040414725.1. Lineage (NCBI taxonomy): Eukaryota > Metazoa > Arthropoda > Insecta > Orthoptera > Tettigoniidae > Anabrus > Anabrus simplex. The sequence goes on from NC_090265.1 coordinate 1,381,443,396, forward strand.
CACTTGCATGCTCATGCAGAAGATCATTCTTGTTGGCGCATCATGCTGTTGCGCAGTTTGAATGCCACATCCTTCACTCTCCATTAGATGCTATGTTTGTGGTCACAGGTTTTATGCTTTGGTTTCTTTAGTCACCAATGACAGCGACACAGGCTAAACAGGTGATGAAAGAAGTGCAGGAGAGAAACAAAAGCCTGGATACAAGTATCGACCACCGCTGACGAGTGGATTATTATACATCTACTTCAGTGACGATTTATAAGTAGCATTTTCATGCAGTTTTTCTGAATTAAGTACTGTTTAAAGAAATGATCCAATAATGTAGTATCACAGTGAAAAAGTATTGAAAGAAATATCCCTCTGGTAAAAATGAAATGATCATAAATACACTGCCTGACAAAAAAATTGAACTACCCAGAAGGGGAGGAGGAAATGAAATGAAACTTCATGTGTTGAGAGGGTATGTGATGTTATTTCAGCAATTACAAAATCCAGTCAAATTTATGAAGAACTTGGTAGTACGAGCCCACTTATCAGTATGATGATAATAATAATAATAATAATAATAATAATAATAATAATAATAATAATAATAATAATAATAATAATAATAATCATCGTATGGCCTCAGCTACTGTGTGCAGACATTTCAATCTGACACCATCTGGCTGTCTGCTCATCAATTTTGACATTCCGTTTTACTCTAAGCCCACTAGATAGCAGACCGAGTAAACCGAAACTCTCTTGGGCGTCTACGGCTTAGATTTAATGAATTTTGTTGGGTAAACACCAAATGTGTCACCAAAGATATTTTGCATGCTGACATAGTATGACATGGAGTGTCGAATGGACTTTTTTCCGCCCTTCAAAAATCCGACTACCTCTGCCGGGTTTGAACCCACTATCTTGGAATCCGGAGGCCGACACTCTACCACTGATCCACAGAGGCACCTATCAGTATGATGTTACACCCCCTCTGGCCTGGATGTACACACTGATTCCATTGGGAAGGATGTCAGAAAGCCGTTGTATCCTCTCCTGAGGCAAACTGATCTACAACTTTAGTAACTGGTCCTCGATATCCTGGATACTGGCACTGGGATGGAGTTAACGTCCGAGCTGGTCCCTCACATGTTCTGTCAGGGACAGATCTGGGAATCTTGCTCACCACGGGAGTATCTCAATATCGCACAGACAATTTACAGAGACATGTGCCACATGTGGACGAGCATTGTCCTGTTGAGAAATGGCACCACGATATTGTCATATGAGAGATAACACATGAAGATGCAGGATGTCCATGATGTACTGTTGTGCCATCTGAGTTCTGTCAATCACTACCACCCATGACCAGAAGTCAAACCCGATGGCTCCCCACACCATGATGCTAGGAGTAACACTGCTGTGCCCCTCCAAAACATTGGAAGAATGGGGCCTCTCCCAAGGTCACCAGCATACTCACTAACGATGGTCCCTCTGGGGTAGTGCAGAACTGCAATTTATCACTGAACACAATGCAATGCCATTCATCAGCAGTCCATGCTTCCCAGTTACGGCACCACTCCAAGCACAGCCGTTTGTGTTGTGGTGTTAATAGCAGCCTACGCATGGGAAGGTAGTTCCCTAGTCTGGCTGCTCATAGTGTCCGACCAATGGTGGGAGATGACACACAATGTTGCAGACAGTCCATTTCTTTTTCTTGGATGGCAGGTGCAGATGTGAAGGGGTTATGATGTGCTTGGCACACAATACGGTGATCCTCCCTTGTGGTGGACAGACATTGTTGACCAAAACCGTGATAATGAGTATGCTTGTCCTCACGTTCCCATGCATTCCTCCATAGGGCCACAGTCACATCCCACTGCCCCACAAATCTGGATATTACACAATTTGACCAGCCAGCCAAATGGAGACCTACAATGAGGCCCCTTTCAAACTCTGTCAGGTGCTGATAATGCTGTCTCACACAAGTAAGTGGCATCTGCATGTCCTTCACAGTGATCACTCAACATCTGACGCTGTTCACGCCCCTTATGTACCCTACCAGGCCTGGTAACAACACCAATGCACTCTGGAGGCCGTTTTACTTGTCACAGAGAATTACAACTCTAATCATTCAGATACCTGCCGATGGTGAGTACATGTAAAAAGTTACATTGACATCCAACCATTTCTTCTAGGTGCTTCAGTTTTTTTGTCAGGCAGTGTATGTCTTATTTAAAGTTAAAAACTTCATAACTGATCCGTATTGAACTAATAGTAACAATGTTAAAAAAAGAAAAATGTTCCACCTTTTCAATACAATAACACTGTTGCACGAATCAATGTAGCAACATATTTAATTTATTCAAGGGCCCAGTTTCGACATCTGTCCATGTCATCATCAGCCTACACAAAAAAATGGCAAGAAGTTAACACAGTGGTAGCACTTATGACACTTTTCTTGAATTAAAAATAGAAGTTCATGTAGAGGTTCTTGAGCACTCTTGCTGATCTTCAGGTTAAAAAGATGTGAACTATACTACATCTTTTTAACCTCAAGATCAGCAAGAGTGCTCAAGAACCTCTACATGAACTTCTATTTTTAATTTTTTAAAAATGTCATAAGTGCTACCATTGTGTTAACTTCTTGCCATTTTTTTGTGTAGGCTGATGTTGACATGGACAGATATCGAAACTGGTCCCTTAATAAATTAAATATATTGCTACATTGATTCGTGCAACAGGTTATTGTATTGAAAAGGTGGAACAGTTTTCCTTTTTTAACATTGTTAGTGTATGTCTTAATAAAATGTGTGACAGGATGTTACTTAGCAACTGTCTAAGCTGAGATGTGAAGTATTGAGTGATGGCCATGACATACAGATCCATGGCCTATGCAGCTTTCAAGGTACTGTTGCTAGATAACATCGCATCACACATTTTGTTATATGATACTCGAAAAATTTGACCATTTTTTGGTCAGGCAGACCATATTGACTACGACAGTTATAATACTCCTCGCCTAGCATCATGGTTCACATTATACATTTGGAAGCATTAAAATAATGAGAACAATAGAACTGTAATTTTAATTTTAATAATAAGTTTTTTAGATATATTTTATTATGAGTTGTAATAATTTTGAGAGTCCAGATATGTATGGATGTTTTTAAAATTTGTGATAGCTGATAAAAAGAATGGTCCTTTCTCGAAACATGTATGTTTAATGTTGACAACAACTTTGTTTGTCATTGTATGTATTAAGTGTTGATAGGGCAGACCCAATAAAGACACCTCAAGTATTATAATTTTTCGATGATCCCCAGGTCTGAGACATATTTATGTCCAAAAAAAATTGTCAGCATTGTGAACGTACATTTAAAATATTATTTAACTAAAAAAATTTGTAAAATTTTGTTTTCACTGGGAAGAACTTTCTTCTAAAATGCTAACCTAATTCTGAGTTATAAGAATAAGGGGCAGTCAAATTAAAACTGAACACCCACTACAATGTGACCATGGAATGGTTTTATTCAAAAGTAATTCCCAAAAGCCTTAATACATTTATCCCACTGGGAGTCAAGATGATCATCAATTCCAGTTTTGTAGAAAGAGGTAGGTCGCTGACGGATCCACAACAGCATCCACTCTTGCACTTCCTCATCTGAATGAAACTGACGTCCACAAATGTCTTTCTTCCTCAATGATTCGTTGTTATCCCCAGAAAAGGCCATCAATCCGCCCTATCACATCAGGAGTAATGGCTCGATGGGCCTGTACTGGGTGTGCATCGTCTTGCAGTGATGTGCGCCCTTCTCGGATTTTCCTATGCCACTCATCCACACTTGCCATGGACATGCAGTGTTCACGATACACAGCAGACACGTGGCGATATGTTTCGCGTATTCCAGCACCCTCAACCACCAGAAAACGAACCACACTTCATTGCTCTTCTTTGCTTGCCTCCATTTCTACAGCTGAATGAACACACACTAGACCAGTCCATGCACCAATAAAGACATAACCCAACAACTGCATGCACCTGTGAGCTGCCACCTTCAACACAGAATGTGTGTTATGGCGGGTTTTCATTTTTAATTTGACTGCCCCTTATAGTTAAAATGAGGAATATTGTTGCAAAGCGTGTTATGTCCACAGAATATAATTTTACAGGAACAGCAAGAAACTGACTGCAAGCAAACAATACAGGTTATCTTTAAACACTCAAATGGAAGTGTAACTGTGTTAGGCATGTATCAAGAATCCACTGAAAATGAAATCACTCCAAACTTGATTTTCATAAGAATTTGCATATCATACTGTGTCTTCATAAGGTCTTTAAAGTGCAAAATCACACTGTCATTGTTAACAGAAGCTTGAGGGTACACTCTTTCCTTCAACAAACTTTACATTCTGTTTAAGCCTCTGTCTGGTTCCAAGCAGTCTCATACCTCTCCAACCTCTCTATTGATGTTTTGCTTATTATCACCAGCAGCAGTTCTAGTATCAACAGTGTGTGAGTAAAACTCTGTTTCTTTGTTTTGTCTCCAGTTGCCTCCAAACCCTTTCTTCAAGATATTTTTCACATCATTAATCTTTGCTAAATTCACTCTTCTGTTGGGCGCAATTTGTATTGGATCTGACACAAGGTTCATAATTTTCTCTCCTTTCAGGATGGGCATAAATTTCTTTGAAGGGTCATGAAACCAATAGGTGACCTCCATTTTGGATCTCACACCCACCCTTCCATCCTTTCCATACTTCTTAAGGATAACCCATTTCAGTTCATTAATGCCATCTAATTTCTTGAAATATTCACTCAGTGACTTAAAATCTTTCACATCACAGTCTTCTCCAAAACAATGAACTTCTCCCACTGACTGATAAATATTTTGATAGTCTCGAGTATTTTTGGAGCTATTTCTCAACAACACGGAAAACTCTGTCTGCAGGTAGGAATGTTTTCTTTCCTTTTACAATTTGCTTTACGTTGCACCGACACAGATAAGTCTTATGGCGATGATAGGATAGAAAAGTGGGAAGGAAGCAACCATGGCCTTAATTAGGGTACAGCCCCAGCATTTGCCAGGTGTGAAAACAGAAAACTACAGAAAACCATCTTTAGGGCTACCAACAGTGGGGTTCGAACCCACTATCTCCCGGATGCAAACTCACAGCTGTGTGCCCCTAACTGCATGGCCAACTGGCCCAGTAGGTAGGAATGAATGGCCTCTGATAGGGAAGAATAATGTTTGTTTCCTAAGTAGGTAAAATGCTAGAACATGAATAACCTGCATATAATTTTATTTATTTTGGCTGCCACAGCCATCCAAAAAAAGTGTGTCAATTTTCCTTGGGGAAACGTACTGTTTTCCAGGAAAATCTAAAGACATGTAATGACATCAACTGCACTCCGACTGTCAGACATTAAAATGACGGGTTTTGTTTTTAACATCTGTAATGCAAAACATGTAGTAACTTTAGACATGATAATAAGCTTTTGGGGTTTTGCTGAATCAAGAAAACAAGGTGAAATTCTTTACGTTTGACAGAAAACTTTACTCTGTATCTTCAGAAGAATATCTTGACTATTCATGAGGAAGACTTCTCCAATAATGAATGTTTGAATTTAAGAATGCTTCACCATTGGTCCATAGTAAGTGGTACTATCATTCATCACCAGATGGCTCACTGTCAGCATTCCAAGTGCAAGTTGATGACTCCATCTAAGCTCTAATTAAGATGTTACACCGTATGTGTGTTGTGAAGTAACCACAATGTCATGAGACGGATCAAGAGATGAACGTGGTAGAAGAAATAAATAGAAATAAAAATCAAGTATGACAACACACAGCCTGGAATGAACCATTTGGTGATGAGGAACATATGAATTTGAAAAACACCAAAATGAAATAACAATAGTGAAAGGACAAGGAAGAGATTTTTACATATTTCTTTAGCTTCCCAGGCTATGCGGTTAAGTGATATACTTTCATAACATGTGTACCCCTGTCATGCCCCCCCCTCCCCCTTACTGGATTGACTCACACTCAATATGCTCAGTTCTTTGTACACACTGCCCCCATCATACCGGGCTCAGCTCGCCGGTGAGCGAGAGTCTCAAAGGTTATCGGCTGTGCAGAAAATTTTAAAGGCAGGAATAGATGAAGGACTAGCGACAAATGAAAAGAAGCTAAAATAGGTTTTATACATTTATTAAAAACTATCACTCTTCCAATAAACAATTACATTTTCAAAATCTGGGACTAATTCTTGAAAATCTCTTCTCCTCGTGCTATCGTCTATAAGGAATCTTGATCAAATTAAAGCTCAACGAATGTTCTTGTCTGTAATAATAATAATAGGGATCATTAATTTACTATAAACTGGATTGAAAATCAAAATAATATCTGGTATCACTCACTCCAATAATGATAATTAAATTGCTTAAATTAAAATATTTTCTTTCCCTTATTAAAATTATTGAAAAATGTTTAATTCAAGAAATTGTAGTTAATAAGTCTTCCTTAGACTTTCCCTTCATCAATCAATTCATTTTTATAATTATTAAGTGACTGAACTTCTCATAATTAATTCTTATTTGATCTCATATCAACCTAAACGTTACTCGCTTTTATGCAATAAGTGACTGTACAATAACTAAAATTCAGCCTCGTGACATCAATCTACGGACGTTGCCTTCTCTTATTCAATTTATTTTAGTGAATTAGATCCTAATCTACCTTAAATTATAATAAAATCTTCTAAAGATTCATAATTCATCAAATCACGGACATGCGAAAATAACGTAAATCGGTCAAAATTTGACGCGCGCAGTGGAGAACATCATCATAAAACCATTCAAGAAAATTCACAAAACACAGAATATAATCAAATCACATATCACACATTCACACACAGGTACGCGACAATATTACAATATTATTTATACGAACACTAACCCATTATTATTAATTTTTGGATTTATTCCAAATTAGGGAAATCATTCTCTAGATGACAATATCCTGTACATTCCAGGTATCGATCTAGGACGTGATAGAGTTGAGGTTATCACTTTTATGCAGAAATTAATTATACAACGATGTTCAAGGGAATCTTTTAAACAGAAATCATCCAAAATAAGCAAGTAAAATACCTACAGCACAGGTCAAAATATTAGAATACGCGCTTACGGTACATGAGTTGCGGCATTTATTCTTATTCTCCTACTATATCGTGGCTCTCGATTAATCTGCACTCCAGCTCGAAGAAATCATGTCCAATGACACATTTCTTCCAAAAATGACTCTAATGGATGCATAAATTATCACACAAAATATAATGTCCATCTGCAAGTCATAATCAAATTAATAGCACAGTAAAATATACGTATAATTCATCATTACTCCGTCCGGAGGATTGCCATGTTCCAGGCCTACTTTACATAAAGTGAGCACACGATAATTCTTTCCAAGAACAAACCAACATTAAACCCATGACCTTATTCAAATTTTAGCCCGTAATTAGGTTTAATTATTTTTATTCATTATTATTATTATTATTATATTTATTGACCGTGCCTAATCACACTTGCAAAGCTATCGTACGAAATTATTCAGATGACTCTAAACGAACTAAAGTCCACAAAAATGTTGTATAATCGTAGAATGAAATTTGACACTCAGAGAAACACTAGAACACTGTCCTAATCTGTCTCAATTAATTTTCAAACTATTTCCAAAATCATTCAAGATTAACGCGGAGGTCATTTACTTTTATTTCTCCTGCCGTCTTAAATTTTTAGGACAGCTGAGGTCTCTCTCGATGACATTCACTCTTATCTCTAACTAATAGAACCGAATACACATTCATTCCAGAGCACAAACTACCTCCCACCGAGGAAAGAAGAATGAAAAGTCAAACTACTGCTAAACTAATAGAAAATCTAAATGAATAAGGTAAGGCTACGTTTTACAGACATTTTACAGAAAGATAGAAAGATGAATTCTTAAAGAATACTCATGTGGCTGGTGTTAAGTGGATTCTGGCTGATGACCTAGTACGTGGTCACATCACCTTCCATCGAACAAAGTCTTGCCCATGTCTGACGCGTTACATAATTAGTGACTCATGGAGGAGATGAAGGTGCACAGGAAACAGTAGGATTCATCTCGGAAAGGGATAGCCATCTTGAAGCGAGCTCGAACCAACGACCTTCCTTCTTCTGAGTTCTCGTAGAAAAGCTGAAACTAATAAAAGTCTTAGCAATAGTCCAGGACACACACGCGATGTTTAATAATTTGGAGATGGACACTTAAATTATGACAGTCGTAAATAAATCGTAGAGAGTTTTTAAAATGCCTGAATTGCAGTTTATTCAGTCCTCAGTGCCTTCTCTAATGCAAAGTCTCCCAGTAAAGCAAACGACGTCCAGTTTCGACCGTAGCTGCATTCAGAGTAACGCCCAAATCAAGTGTTCAGAAGTAAAAACCCTCTATAAAATTTTCCTTTGGAATTACCATAAATTCATTGTCTTAAGACGGAGGTGTGCCTCTTAATTATATCTGATTGGTGGATCTGTTGCATTCCTGTGAAGGTTGTCATTTTTATTGGCTGTCCTAGTTTCACGTCACACGACCTTGTAATTATTGATCAGTTATAATCACGCTGCCCACCCAATCACGTGGTACACACACACATGTGTCTGAAGGACACCTAACAGGAATTTCACCCTGCTTCCTCGTTCTCTTGGTAGGTCGGGAAAACCGGTTCGCAGGCGGCTTGTTCATGCTGGCACGGGAGTGTAAAATCTCACCCTCCTGGTGATCGAAATAATGTTTCAACTCACTGATAAAATAAATCATTCTCCCTTAATAAATTATTTCCACTTTTGAAGAGGACAACACTTTCTTTCCATTCCTCAGCTCTGTCTTATTCTTCTGTCCTGTGAGTCTTTCATTACACTTTATTTTATTATTTTTACTTCTATTTATTTCTTCTACCACTTTTGTCCCTGATTAATCTGATGACCTTGTGGTTACTTCACAACGCACTTACAGTATAACAAGAAACAGCTCCCACTTGGAATGCTGACAGTGATCCATCTGGTGATGAATGAGAGTACCACTTACTATAGACTAACGGTAAAGCATTCTTAAATTTAAAGCTTCATTACTGGAGAAGTTTTCCTCATGAACAGTCAAGATTTTCCTCTGAAGATGTGGAGCAAAGTTCTCTGCCTAATGTAAAGAATTTCACCTTGTTTTCTTGACATGAAAAAAGCCCAAGAGCTTTTTATCATGTCTACTGTATGGGCCATGAAAGAATCAATCTAAATGTAGTAACTTATTTGCTGTGAATAATAGGCTTCACTGACGTATAATTTTGGAAGCGGCTGTACTTGCTGCTTGTTGAAAGATGCTAATGCAGGCATATCAAGGTCAACCGCATGCCAGGCAGGCTGCATGCAGGGTGTCTTTACTCTCGCGCGGTCTCGGCTAGCACATGCTGACTCGAGTGGAGAAATTCTAAGGATATTCGTTAGGGGTGCACAGTATTCCTTCCTTCATTACGAACAAAGTGTGCTACCTCTAAATGAGAACGGCCCTTCACCAATATCATTAATAAGGCACCGTAAATTGTTAATATACTGTACATGAAATAATAATAAACACATTATTGATATATTCAGAGACAATAGAATTGTAGGCTACATCAATACTACACACATTAACCAAATATTAAATGAAGAATAAAATTCTGACATGTTCAAGATACATAAAGTAATAAATTATGAGTATTCTAGTTGATTAAACAAAAATGTGATGAAATAACTAAAAACATTGTGGTAAGCACTTGTCTACACCCTGGTCATCGTGGTTTCTCTTCCTCTGAAAATAAAAAATAAGCTGCCTAAAAGTGACCCATTTATGTTTACTGATTTCCTGAGCCCTGTTGACAATTGCTGGCAATGTTAGGCTTAATGGTGATGGCAGACACTATTTTCATTACTGCATTGAGATGGATGTCTGTTAGCTGAGAATGGAATCGAGATTTTTGATCATCCTGTAAAAGAACTGTTCACATCTGTAAGTACTTTCAAAGATTGACAGGATTTCCGGCTAAAAAAAAAGAAAAGCCAATATTACAAACTACCATTGTTTGGACATTACTGTTTCGTGGTCCGGCTCCATGGCTAAATGGTTAGTGTGCTGGCCTTTGGTCACAGGGGCCCCGGGTTCGATTCCCGGCAGGGTCGGGAATTTTAACCATCATTGGTTAATTTCTCTGGCACAGGGGCTGGGTGTATATGTCATCTTCATCATCATTTCATCCTCATCACGACGCGCAGGTTGCCTAGGGGCCCCGGGTTTGATTCCCGGCAGGGTCAGGAATTTTAACCATCATTGGTTAATTTCTCTGGCATGGGAGCTGGGTGTTTGTGTCGTCTTCATCATCATTTCATCCTCATCACGACACGCAGTTCACCTACGGGCGTCAAATCAGAAGACCTGCACTTGGCGAGCCGAATATGTCCTCGGACACTCCCGGCACTAAAAGCCATACGTCATTTCATTACATTTCACTGTTTCGTGTTCTCCTAACAAACTACTTTTTAAAAAAAAATACATCCTTTATGTACACTTACAGCTTTCAAAGTACTTTGTAGCTCCACTATTAATTTCAGTGTCTCATCATCAGTAATACCACTGTACTGAGGTGCACGATACAGCTCGTAATGATGCCTGACATTAAAATTTTGCAGATGACATGCTTTTTACATGGAATAACTTAAAACATTCTGGTAAGCACTTATCTACACCCTGGTCATTGTGGTTTCTGAGCTTCTCCTTCATGTTCGCGACTTAGGAAACAGAGCAACCATTCCGAGTCAAATTTACCATAAATTTTCCTCTTACCACTCTCGTCTTGCATCATCCTATTGTTTCACATGGCACGAAGAGAGCTGGTTTACTCATCCCTGCTATGAGCGAACGTACTGTCAGTTCAACTCCCTTCCCTCCTGCCTATAAAGGAGAAGTTCTGCCCGTACACATGCAGGCAATCATTTCTAGACCATGTGATGCCTTACTGTGGGCACTGTTTGACATGCCTGTGCTAATGGATCCCTCTGGATCATCACGCATTAGTCTGAGGAATGTTTTAGCTCTCTGAGTTTGTAACCGCCCAGTTTGGTGATGAAATTATTTTTCTCCTTCCCTGTTGCAGTAACTAATTTGTGCACATTTGAAGAAAATAACTACAAGTATCTTTGGCAGGAGTTCCAAATCCTAGGTTGAATTTTGTATTAAATATCCATTGAAAAAAACACTTCTTCACTTGCAATCCTGCACCACACTTGTATCATGTACATTCCAAACAGTTTGATAATGGTTGGTTTGTTCCGATGAAAGATACAGTTCTTGGCTTTTCTCCTTCAGATAGCAACTTTCTTTGGCCTTTAGATTAGAAATAAAGGCAATTACTTTCTCCCTCTTTGCTGCAAATTTGTCTTTTGTGAGGTCATCACCTCTTCGCTCTCTACATCCTTCATCAGACTGAAGTGATTTAGCAATAAAATTTAGTCTGCTCTGCCCAAACCTGAAAAGTTTCCCAAAAAATCTAGCTCACACTGGCTTTATGAAACCATACACTGCAATCTTATAAGTTACTACCATAGATGTAGGCCTCCTCTTGTTATCTCCTCTTGAGCGATTCCTCTTGCATGGTGAAACTGCTACCATCAGTGAAAGTCACCTATCTTGCTGCCCGACTCGTTGGCTGAACGGTCAGCGTACTGGCCTTCGGTTCAGAGGGTCCCGGGTTCGATTCCCGGCCGGGTCGGGGATTTTAACCTTAATTGGTTAATTCCAATGGCACGGGGGCTGGGTGGATGTGTTGTCTTCATCATCATTTCATCCTCATCACGACGCGCAGGTCGCCTACGGGAGTCAAATAGAAAGACCTGCATCTGGCGAGCCAAACCTGTCCTGGGATATCCTGGCACTAAAAGCCATACGACATTTCATTTCACCTATCTTGCTCAGCCTTGTTGTGAGTAGCCTTGTTGAGAAAATGTCCTGGTATGCTACAGCAAATAAATCGATTATCTAATGTTGCATGTAAGTGTAATTATCACAATTTGTGTAAAAAATAAAATAAAAAATAACAATACTAGAATGAAAAGTGTGAACATAGTGTCTCCATTTAAATAACTAATATGACCTGGATTGAAATAACGTGTCTAATAATGCACTTCAGTATTATAGGCGTGTATCATAAAACAAATTGTCATGGTTTCTGCACTTGGATTTTAACTGCCTTGGATTTTAACTGCCGTGTGTTCTTTCCTTCTGTCTCTTTTGGCTCCCTTTAGAATGCTCTCATGCACTAATATTGTGCCCCATCTTGAGACTAAAATGGAAGTAAGGCTGCCTAGTGTTATTGTTAGAATTTGGTGTCTAATCTGCATAGTAGCCAACATAACACAACAACTTCTGTTGTATTCAATGTGACAGAATATATCCGTGGACTTAAACATGATTTGCGCCAAACACTTTGGCAGACAAAATACGATTTGCAATGACAGCTAGTTTTTCAGCTTAATTTTCACTAAGACTAAATGTGGTTTGACCCAATTGGACCTTACTGCATGAAAGAGCACATGAGAAACCATATGAAACTCAATTTTGTCCAGAGGTGGACATAATATAGTTTGCAACGATAGTCCTCAAATTTTTCTCCTTGAATTACATATAAACCAGTTTCTGCTGTAAAGGTATATTTTGGAAACATCTTCTTCTTTAATGAATTTATGCATATTATCTGTTTGTAAACATTTCTATAAAATTATGATATATATATGCATATTTTTAGATAAGAGCAAGAGCTATGGAATGTCGGAGGACTGTTGATTTGCTAGAAAAATTAAATGTTGGCACACCTGTAGAAAATGTTCTTGGTGGTGATTTTGAACTTTCTCAGTTTAAGGTAAGTAAATTACTTGTTTGTTACACTTTCAGGGAAAGTTTTCTAATTGTCAGAACAAGTATCTCCGACATAATCTGATATAAGAGGTTTGAAAGTTGTAAATCATGCAGATACGGTAGTTATTTTTCAAATGTACTTATAATATTAGGTTTATTTTTGTGTTTTTCATACTTTCAGAACTCCTATGTTCATTATACTGTATTGGCCTAAATATAAGAGGACCTTGCATATAAGGTGACCCTAAATATTGGAAGGTATTTTTAAGAAGTATGAAATAATGAATGTAATTACAACATATTCAAGCTCTTCTATAACTGAGATAATTAATTAAATGAGCACTAAAGGAAATCTATTAAAAAAGTTTTATTCTAATATAAAATATAGTTTTATTATGTGATGATAAAAGGAAACAAAATTTATTGGCAAAATCTGTTGGTAGGTATTGTCTACACTGGGACAAAATGTTGGCAGCCAAGAATGACTTGGCTGAAAAATTTATAGTTTCCAGTAAAGAACCAATTATATTGGACTTATGAATTTACTCATTCAGGACAAATATTTCGAGTTCCCTATGAGAACTGAAATTACCTTAGTAGTGCAACATTGTTAATACAGTCTTGAATGCCAGGTCATTTGTTTACACCACCCCACTACCTTAAATTCAGTTACCAGAATGTTTAACTTTTATACCACCTCCAGTGCCTTCATTCTAAGAACTTTGCAACTTATTGGATATCACTAAATTTTCTTGTCTTTGATCCTCTGAATGCTTTTCTTCGTGTGCCAACTTTCTTGAACATTTCTTCATCTTTTTGCCAATGTCATACGTTAATTCAAAAACACCCTTTTTTGCAGCTTGTACATTATTGCTTTGTGTACAACCTGTAATTTGAAGTTTATATCCTCTCTCCTTTATTTAACTGAAGCAACCAATGCATTCTCTTTTCCACATGATCCACCATGACAGGAATATTAACCAAAACTGGATCCATGAACACAATAATGCCAACCGAAGCAACTATAGATCACAAGTCACAAACTGGAAAAAAGATCAGAACTCGAGAAATTTTGGTTTATTTGTAACGACTTCAGTCGTACAAGCCAGTAGGGAAAATAGACCTTCACAAAGATGAGTCTTTAAATGTTCGGCTGCAAATATAAGATAACTATGTTTTTTATTTGTACATTTTAATTAATGTAAAGACATAATCTTATATTTGGGCCAATACAGTAATTCAGTGACTAATTTTCTATACATCTTAGCTGTATGAAGTGTTATCAGTATACTATGTCTATATTCAGAAGTTAGAGGTGAATTTCTCCAGTCCATGCCATGATGAGCTTTGTTGCTTTATTTTGCATTCTCTACTGATTGGTGTTTGACTTCTAGGACATAATTACAAACTTAACATTTATCACACTAGTGACAATTGCAAGGAAGGTATTTTTATTTTCTGTGATCTCCAGTTTCTGAATACGTCTTTGTATTGGTGCTATTCGCCTTCACTCCAGTACTGTGGATTTGGCAACAATCTTTCTTGTATTAAACTCACCAGAAAAACTACTGACATATAATACAGTAATTGTCCTAATGCTGTAAACACTTGAAAAAGCATTGGGAATATGGAAAAGATATGGTGATGACTAGGGAGCGGATTTGTATATAATTATATACAGGATGTTAGGTGTATACGTGCAGATATTAAGCTAGTCGGCAAAGAAAAAGACATATCACAATATATGCTATGTACTTTTTACCTTGTCCTATTAGTTTGCCCATAACTGAGCCAAACATTTCAGGACCTAATGTGTTTTGAACGGCCGTAGCAGGTTATGCCGGTTACGTCATTCTGTCCACGTGTAGTGGAAGTACAGTAGCAGAATATAGGGCTTGTTGAACCTGTTTCTTATCGCAGGCCAACGCATGTTGTTGTGCACTTCCCCTAAAGGCTTGGCAAGTAGGAGAGGATGGCTCACGTGCCAGCCACTTGCTGTACTTGAAAACCGGTCTAGGGTACTCTGTATGAAATGTACACAGAATCGTTACAGTGACCTCGAAGATACGTACCAGCACATACATGCGAATCAAGTATTGTGTAGGTGTGTGTGTGATTCATAAGATGTCAATGGCAATACTCAGTGATCCAACCTGACAAAATGAAAGGAAATAGTTAATAAGTAAATGAAAAATGAGCGCAACATTTCGGTGCTGTTATTGCGACAGGCTACGATGAATTTCTGACAATAGACAATGCGAGTTGTCTATGCTTATTCATAAACTTTTCAGGTCAATGAAATGACGGTGAACACTGAAAGAAAGGGCTGTAAGTATTCAGTCATATTGTTATTAATGAGACAGATTTCAAAAACCGTAGTTGCAACCATGCGTGAACATTGCTCGAAGGAAAAATAGCTACTGTGTTTTTTTTTTGCTAGTTGCTTTACGTCGCACCGACACAGATAGGTCTTATGGCGACGATGGGACAGGAAAGGGCTAGGAGTGGGAAGGAAGCGGCCGTGGCCTTAATTAAGGTACAGCCCCAGCATTTGACTGGTGTGAAAATGAGAAACCACGGAAAACCATCTTCAGGACCGCCGACAGTGGGGTTCGAATCTGCTATCTCCCGATACTGGATACTGGCCGCACTTAAGCGACTGCAGCTATCGAGCTCGGTCTACTGTGGAAATGCCGCCGGGCATTTCTAATAGAAGGCTTATTCTTCTTTTTCCTAATCTGTTTACCCTCCAGGGTAGGTTTACCCTCGGACTCAGCGAGGGATCCCACCTCTACCGCCTCAAGGGCAGTGACCGGGAGCGTGAGACATTGGGTCGGGGGATACAACTGGGGAGAATGACCAGTACCTCGCCCAGGCGGCCTCACCTTCTATGCTGAACAGGGGCCTTGCGGGGGAATGGGGAGATTGGAAGGGATAGACAAGTAAGAGGGAAGGAAGCGGCCGTGGCCTTCATGACGTTACAGCCCTAGCATTTGCCTGGTGTAAACATGGCAAACCACGGAAAACCATCTTTAGGGCTGCCAACAGAGGGGTTCGAACCCACTATACCCCACTCATGAGCTGTGGAACATCTCCATTCAATAGGACAAGGCGATTTCCAGCACCGGTTCTAATTAACATCTGTATGGGTGTAGTTGGAGGTCGGTTACATCTTTTTATTAATGTTATCTTGCTCCTGTAGAGGCAGTACGTTACTGGAGCTTTCAGAGGATGTGTCGCTTCGACTACGCCGAACCACGTGGATTTTACACGATGGTGCAGACATTTCCTCAACGGTAGACAGGACGATGTGGAACTACCAATTGGCCAGCCCTTATTCCAGACCTTATTCCAGTGGATTGTTATGTCTGGCGGGACATGAAACACAAAGTATACTGAACTGAAGTAACCACTTCGGATGACCTCTGTAAACATAATTTTTCGGCACCAGAGGATATTCTGAACAACACAGGTTCCTTGTCTCGAATGCGTCGCAACTGCATTCGGAGAAGTGAAGCCTGCAGAGAAGCCCAGGGTGGTCACTGTGAACAATTGCTACGAGTTTCGCTTTGGTATGTCAGATGTTACGCCATTTCTGCACCGTAATGGCTTGGGAGTACAGTACAGTATCGATATAGTATTTTGAGTCCCGATAGTTCGATATTCTCATAAATCCGAGCAGTGAAATTGAAGTACCGGTAACAATAATTATAAATCGAGAGTTTCAGTGCGCGAGTGACTTATACGTGCCGAAAGCTGAACACAACACAGGGAAGACGTGCTTGTTAAAACTCTAGACATTGACCTTGAACGCATTTTGGCAGTTCCTCAATTCTACCCTGCATCTGGTTTTGGTTTTTTACGTGTGTTCGAGCAATTTATATTTTGTTTCTTATTCACTACGAGTTAAAACAAAAGGCACGCTCTTTTAAGGGCCGATGACCTTAAAACAGCAATCATCATCATCATCACCATCATCATCATTAACACGTATAAAACTTCAATAAAATGCTTGTGTTATATTCATCACTACTGAAATAGGAAAAAATTCAATCAAATTAGTTATTTCATTCCCAGACCTCGTAGAGGAGTGGGTGGGCCTTCAGCTATGCGTGTAGCTCATGGGCCATGTAGTAAGAAAGTAGAGTTGTGAGGATGAAATAATTCAAGTTGGACGTATGTCTTGTACATACAATAAATTGAATTGAATACGTTAGTAAATATGCTTGTTGTTTAAAGGGGCCTAACATCGAGGTCATCGGCCCTGTTAGTAAATACCTGACCGCGCAGAGAGATAACCGCAGCAACAACACGGACCCAAGAGGAGGTCCGCAGAGCACCCCACCCAGGACAGAGGTCCCCCCAAACACCCCGTTTATTGAGTAAATTTTCATGGTACGATGTTGACATAGTGCAATGTTGACATACATACATACATTGGTAAATAAACAAACAAACAGAGAGAAGTGGTTGGCCTTGAACTTGCTGGGCCGATTGAGACGAGTTCTTAGTCCAGTTATGTGAACAAAACAAGCACTGAGGTCATTGACCATGCTACACTCTTAAAGGCTACAGAGCAGATTAAAGGTGATGTATCACAAGGTCAAACTTAAACATGTAACAGAACGTAAGATGTAATTGTGACACATGAGAAACGAAACGCAATCCGGGCTGGGAAAACAAACACAGACCTTGCAGCACTGTCTTGAAGCACAGACAGAAACATAGATGTACCGGCACACGACACAAAAGGTGAATTAAAGACGGAAAAAGTATTGTGTCACGTGAAGCTAAAGAGAAGTTATAAATAAACGAAATAAACTAAATCTAAATAATAAAAATAACAATAATAATATAAAAATAACAATAATATTAATAACAAAATATCAAATATGAATAAGAAGTATACGACTTAAAAGGAGAATAAAAAGAGGAATAAGACGAAAATATGAACAGGTGAATAATAATAATAATAATAATAATAATAATAATAATAATCAGACGAGGAAAAGAGTAATAAGAAGTAGTTCAATATGAGTAGTAGCAATAATAATAAGACTGAATAATAACAATAATAATAATAATAATAATAATAATAATAATACCGGTAATGTTATTTGCTTTATGTCCCGCTAACTACTCGTACTGTTTCTGGAGGCGCTGTAATTTAGTCCCACAGGAGTTCTTTTTACGTGCCAGTAAATCTACCGACACCTTCGAATACCACCGGATTGACCCAAGATCGAGCCTGCTAAGTTGGAACCAAGAAACCAGTGCTTTAACCGTCTGAGCAACTCAGACTGGCCACTTTTATTTTGATAAATTTATTAAGCACTGCAAAGGAAGCAGTACGTTATACTTTATTTTACCATTACACATATGCTTTTCGTTTGTAAGCATGAAATAATAATGTAATTTTTTACGTCCTAATAATTACTTTGACGGATTTTGGAGACGCCGAGGCGCCGGAATGTTGTACCGCAGGACTTTTTTTAATGCAAGTAAATCTACAGACACGAAACTGGCGTATTTCAGCACCTTCAAATACCCCCGAATTGAGCCTCCATCGAACCTGCCAAGATGGGATCAGAATACCAGCGAACTATCGTCCGAGGTACTCAGCCCGGCATTAGAGCTTGGAATACGTTGGTCGTGCGGTTAGGGGCGCGAAATTGTGAACTTTCATTGGGGAGATACTGGGTTCGAACTCCACTGTCGACAGCCCTGAAGATGGTTCTCCGTGGTTTCCCATTTTCACATCAGGAAAATGCTTGAGCTGAACCTTTATTAAGGCCACGAACGCTTCCTTCTCACTTCTACACCTTTTCTGTCCCATCGTCACCATAAGACCTATCTGTGTCGGTGCGACGTAAAGCCAATTTTGAAAATCATCATATTTAGGACATTATACAACTGTCGAGATCCATAGTTATAAACGATGAGAAGTATTTTCTGGGCAGACATTATTGGCGAGTAGTCAATAATAATAATAATAATAATAATAATAATAATAATAATGGTATTTGCGTTACGTTTACGGTTTTCGGAGACGATGAGGTCTCGCAGGGGTTCTATTTACGTGTCACTAAATCTACCGGCACGAGTGTGACGTATTTGAGCACATTCAAATACCACCGGACTGGGCCAGGTTCGAACCTGCGAGGTTGGAGTAAAAAGGCCAGCACCTTAACCGTCTGTGCCATACAGCCCGGCAGGAAGCACGAAATGTAGGTACGTACACCGGAAGCAGCCTTCAGCTGTTATCGTACTTCAGTTGCTCGTAAACATAAAACCAGTTTGGCAAGTATATTACGTAACATCTCGTTACAGTAGTACATTTGCTCTGAAACATAAACAGAAACCGGTTTGGCACGGGTGGCGCGTGACTTGCCTGTTATCAACGGAAAGCTATTCATTCGCAGAACAAGGCATACTACCTATTCTAAAAACATCGTACCCCTTTGCTTTCAAAAATAACTTCCGCTGATTACTAAAAGTTTGATATATAGTGGTTCGTCACATCGTTCTCTATTGCTACAAGAAATATATGCACGTATACACCTAACACCCTGTATATTGTCACATATGTTTTAACACAATTTATGATGTTTATTATTCCTACTGTGAATCCCCAAGCATAAAATCCTAATCTTATTTCACACAAAAACACATATTTTCATAAATTATTTATGTATATATATATATATTTTTTTTAAATATGTATGTATGTCCCTTCATCCCGTTTCCTGGTACGGAGTTGGGGATGGAGTGAGATGATATTTTATGGCATGATTTTAAAGCCAGATGCCATTCCTGATGCCAGCCTCAGTCGAGGAGCAAATGAAGATGAAGTGAACAATGATGAATAAATACATATTTTAAGAAAATTCATAATAAGTGCAAAAAATTGGCAATATTTGCTACTAAGTAAAATTTGAACTGCTTCTGTATTATAAAAAGATACTCTTATTCACATTTTACAATTACAGTATTGTTTTTTAAAAGTGTATCTAACATTATGTTTCTAAACGTTGTGTCTATTTATGGACTTCCCTCTGGAAGTTCGAAGCCTTGCTGGTCACTGGCTACATTGTTACCTTTAGACAGAGATTTGATCTGCTGCACATGTTGTTTCCCTCCATGATTGAGTTAGCTAGCCTTCTAGCTCGCTCGTACTAGTCATCCTGCTCGGATTTTGTTTACCAAATGTCAGCGAAAGGCAATCACGGAGAGACAAGATGAGGGGAATACCGTAGATTAAACTGTGCACTGGAAAGATATTCACCCAACAGAAGGTAGTGGACCGTAGATTAAACTGTGCACTGGAAAGATATTCACCCAACAGAAGGTAGTGGGATTGTATCATTTATAAGACTAAGATTAGTTGTTCGGCTCCATATACCATTCCCATGGTCATATAATTTTGTCTGAATTTTGAATATAGAAGAAATATTTCCTTCAGTGTGTATTGCTGTTTTTTTATTGAAACAGTGATTCACCATATGTATCTTTACCTGTAAGACAAGCCAAAAGTGAGAAAGTACAGGATCATGTCTTCAACAATACTTAGAGAAATGTTAAAATATTTTCACTACCAGTGAAAGAGAATTATTTTGCCAACCATGTGGGTAAAACAGTAAGTGCAGATCAGTATTTTCAAGAAACAGATGTAGGCTCATCCAAATACTCCCAGTATTATTTAGATGTATTTAGAGCATTTGTTTATGCCAACATTCCTCTTGGCAAAATAATTAATCTGGGACTGAGAAATTTCCTAACAAAATGTATTGATTTTTAGCCTCTAGTCGAATCCACATTAAGGACAAACTATCTCCCAAAATGTTACAAAGAAACTTTACACAGATTTCAGGCAGTATGTAATAGCGATAAACTGTGGGTGATCATTGATGAAACCATTGATTCAAATGGCAGAAGAGTAGGAAATGTAGTTGGTGTGTTGAAGAATGACAAGACTGCAGTACTTGTGTATTTGCCAGTCTGTAAAGAAATGGCTGCTGCAAACGCAGTCACTGTAGGGAGGTTGTTTAATGATGCACTGCATTTACTTGGGCCAAAAGGTAAAAATATGACAATGTGTTGCTTCTACTTGCTGCAAGTGCAGCTTACTTGAAAAGAGTAGCCGAAAGCCTTTCGGTAAGCTTTCTGAAAATGATACATATAACTTGCATAGTTCATGCCCTACACAGGTTATGTGAAACCATATGGGCTCAGTATCCTAAAATGGATAAATTAGTGTCTAATGGCAAAAAGTCCTTGTAAAAGCACCTTCAAGTATCGATCTGGTTAAAGAGAAAAACCCAGGTCTTGCGCTTCCTCCTGTGCCTACTGTATTGTCACGCGGTGGGATATTATGCAGACAATTTTGAAAGTTTCTCGTCCATTGTGAATGTACTTGATAAAAATTATGTGTTGTCAAATGAGATTCTTCAAGAGTTACTGAATGACAGCTCTTTGAAAAATGATTTGGCGTTTATATCTGCCAGTCTAAGTTTCTTGTGTAAAACCATAGACATACTTGAAAAATCCACTAACAGCATGTGAAGGAGGTGCATGCTGTTGAAAATAAATTTGAATCACTGTCGACCTTGCAGTTACAGGAACTGTTAAAGGTCAAATATCAACATTTGTTCTGGAAAAACAGAGAGAAAAATATGTGAAGTTGCTAAAGTGTTGGAGAGTCTCATGTTGGTCAAAATTTGTGACATTAGTGTTGGTGACATTCCTCTCTTTAAATACTCATGTCTGACACCCTGTGATGTGGAGCAATCATTTTCACAGTATAAGGCGTTCTTTAGGCATGCACTTTTGATGGACAATTCGGAGATGACCTTAGTTGTTCACTGCAATTCTAAGACTATTTCTAGCAACTAATATTCCAGCATGTGATTGGTGAGTACGAACTGGTACAATTTTTTCAAAAATGGCACGTATGGGCCATATTTAAACACAACATTACATTTCTTTTGTAAATACCATAATATCTATTCCAGCATATCAAACATTAAAATACCATATTGTACTTTTCTATAGACGGACATCCATTTGCCTAAAGAAGCACGTTTGTGAACACCATACTTTAATGCAATATTTTATACTTATTTACCAATCGAACACAAGCAGTTATATGATATTTAAAGCAGAATATTTTAAACCTTTTATCAAATATTTTAGCACATAAAAAATATTCTACAAATTATTATTATTATTATTATTATTATTATTATTATTATTATTATTATTATTATTATTATTATTATTATTATTATTATCTGCCACTCAAAGTATTGCTGGTTATGGCCTTGAGGCCGACTTACTGGAGGAATTCAAATTCGTTAAGGTTAAGTTCCTTCCTCCCAACACTACTCCAATACTCCAGCCTATGGATCAGCAAGTCATTTCGAACTTCAAGAAGCTATACACCAAAGCACTATTTCAGCGATGCTTCAAAGTGACCGAAGAACAAACCTTACCCTCCAAGAGTTTGCGAGAAATCATTTCCCCTTCGTGAACTGCCTGAAGATCATCGATAAAGCCTGGGATGGAGTCACCAAGAGAACTCTCACTTCCGCTTGCGGAAAGCTGTGGCCTGACTTTATTCTTGGATGTGACTTTGAGGGGATTGTTGGTGACAATGAGCCGTTGATTGTCGATGAAATTGTGCCCTTAGGGAAGACTATGGGGTTGGAGGTGAATAACGTGGACATTCAAGAGCTGGTGGAAGAACATAGCCAGCAACTGACCACCAACAAACTGATGGACCTGCATCGCGAACAACAGGAGGAATGACATAGATGTTGATTCCCATAGGGAATCTGAAATATTTGTCCTGAATGAGTAAATTTATAATACCAATATAAATGGTCCGTCATTGGACATTATAAATTTTCCAGCTAACTCATTCTTGGTTGCCAGCGTTTCGCCCTCGTGTGCTAGGGTGGGCTCATCAGTTGGTACCTAGCACACCTACCAATACGCTGGCTAGTGCATACCGTGGAGGCCACTGCGTAGGCTAACTGGAGCCACCGGCAGTGCCAATGCACTAAGAGACTTTGTCTCATTATCAAAAATTGATGCCTGCTTGGCCATCAGATGACATAGATGTTGATTCCCATAGGGAATCTGAAATATTTGTCCTGAATGAGTAAATTTATAATACCAATATAAATGGTCCGTCATTGGACATTATAAATTTTCCAGCTAACTCATTCTTGGTTGCCAGCGTTTCGCCCTCGTGTGCTAGGGTGGGCTCATCAGTTGGTACCTAGCACACCTACCAATACGCTGGCTAGTGCATACCGTGGAGGCCACTGCGTAGGCTAACTGGAGCCACCGGCAGTGCCAATGCACTAAGAGACTTTGTCTCATTATCAAAAATTGATGCCTGCTTGGCCATCAGATGACATAGATGTTGATTCCCATAGGGAATCTGAAATATTTGTCCTGAATGTGTAAATTTATAATACCAATATAAATGGTCCGTCATTGGACATTATAAATTTTCCAGCTAACTCATTCTTGGTTGCCAGCGTTTCGTCCTCGTGTGCTAGGGTGGGCTCATCAGTTGGTACCTAGCACACCTACCAATACGCTGGCTAGTGCATACCGTGGAGGCCACTGCGTAGGCTAACTGGAGCCACCGGCAGTGCCAATGCACTAAGAGACTTTGTCTCATTATCAAAACTTGATGCCTGCTTGGCCATCAGATGACATAGATGTTGATTCCCATAGGGAATCTGAAATATTTGTCCTGAATGAGTAAATTTATAATACCAATATAAATGGTCCGTCATTGGACATTATAAATTTTCCAGCTAACTCATTCTTGGCTGCCAGCGTTTCGCCAATGACGGACCATTTATATTGGTATTATAAATTTACTCATTCAGGACAAATATTTCAGATTCCCTATGGGAATCAACATCTATGTCATTTGATGGCCAAGCAGGCATCAATTTTTGATAATGAGACAAAGTCTCTTAGTGCATTGGCACTGCCGGTGGCTCCAGTTAGCCTACGCAGTGGCCTCCACGGTATGCACTAGCCAGCGTATTGGTAGGTGTGCTAGGTACCAACTGATGAGCCCACCCTAGCACACGAGGGCGAAACGCTGGCAACCAAGAATGAGTTAGCTGGAAAATTTATAATGTCCAATGACGGACCATTTATATTGGTATTATAAATTTACTCATTCAGGACAAATATTTCAGATTCCCTATGGGAATCAACATCTATGTCATCTGATGGCCAAGCAGGCATCAATTTTTGACAATGAGACAAAGTCTCTTAGTGCATTGGCACTGCCGGTGGCTCCAGTTAGCCTACGCAGTGGCCTCCACGGTATGCACTAGCCAGCGTATTGGTAGGTGTGCTAGGTACCAACTGAAGAGCCCACCCTAGCATACGAGGGCGAAACGCTGGCAACCAAGAATGAGTTAGCTGGAAAATTTATAATGTCCAATGACGGACCATTTATATTGGTATTATTCAACAGGAGGAAGTTATGGAGATTTCGTCCAGGGAAGAGGAGGAAGAAAAGTCACTTCAACTGAGATTTGGGAGAAGTGCAGAATGTGGGAAACGGTGCAAAATTTTGTAGAAAAACACCACCCGAATAAGGCTGTAGCAGTGCGAGCAATGAATCAGTTCAATGACAATGCAATGTCACATTTTCGTGAAATCGTCAAAAAGAGGCAAAAGCAACAATCATTGAACAGGCTCCTCGTTAAAGTTGCACGAAAAGAAAAGAATTCCAGTGAACCAACAGACAGCAGTGATTCCGTTAGCAAAATTTATGCTGCACAGTAACTCTTCTCATGTCATCTTTCGTCTCCCTCACACCAACAATGATTCTATTGTAAGGAAGAGTGCACTTTAATTTGTTTTACGTGACATTTTGTTTTAGAAATGGTATGCAAATAAATGTTTTTGTGTTGTGGACGAATCATCCGCGTTTCAATTGTTTCTTAACCCTTTCAGACCTGAAAGAAAACTGGAGGTGTGAATTTTTGTTTGTATGTCAAAAACTTACTAAAATGCTTCTCAATACACATATTGATAGTTTATTTTACAAAATAAAAACTAACATCCGAAAAGCAGGACCCACACAGTTGTGCGTATCAAAATTCAAAACCTCGTTGTATCACATACGATGATGTATCTGCAAAATTTACGTTCACTAACCAATGTACACACTTCATTGAATATATTCCGGTATTCAGTAAAGCTTCTAGATTAATATACATGCAATAAATAAATACTTAATTTTGGCACTACTGCTTCCCGTCATCTCGCCGATCAACTGTGCTTTTTAAACTCTTCTTCCTTCACCCTGGCGGTCAAGCGCATACTAAAAGCAATTGAAATACACGCCACGAGTCCCGCACAATCACTGCAGTCCGGTCTAGCGCCGAAAAAACATCAACTACGGCCAGGGATAACTAAAATACGAACCCGCACAATTGTGCGTACTCGGTCTGAAAGGGTTAAGGGAAAACTTGCTTTGATATACGAGCGGTTTGGATTACAAGCATGTTGCCGAAACAAATTATGCTCGTAATCCAAGGTTCTACTGTATATACAAAAATTGTTGTGGTTTTAGAATAAAACTGGACTATGACAAGGAAGTATCCTATCACCAATGTTTTTCATGATGGTTATGGACAAAATTGTGAAGGAGACAAAGGTAAAATATGGGGACAAGGAGCTGTTTACAGATGATATTGTAGTTCAGGGAGCAAACAGAGAGAATGTACAAGGGCAACTCAACATATTTAGTGATATTATTAAAAATTATTGAATAAAAATCAGCATGAAAAAGTACAGTATAAAGCAAATTGAAGAAGAAAAAAAGAGAGAGAGAGAGTTGAAATGAGGAAGTTGGGAAGGAAATTTGAGTGGAGAAGCTGTTTGACAGAATGGAGAGGAATAAACTTAGATGATTTGGACATGTTAAGAGGGTGGAAGAGGGAAGGATGCTAAAGCAGATGATGAAACCCCAGATAGACGGAGGGAGGGCAAGAAGGAGACCTGGACTCAGCTGGTTGAAAACAATGA
Source organism: Anabrus simplex (assembly GCF_040414725.1). Taxonomy (NCBI): domain Eukaryota; kingdom Metazoa; phylum Arthropoda; class Insecta; order Orthoptera; family Tettigoniidae; genus Anabrus; species Anabrus simplex. Next base: position 1,381,469,438 of record NC_090265.1, read on the forward strand.
AGAATAGTATAATTAGAAGAAACCTGGACTGGAATACAGTTAAGGAGGAACAATGGTGGTGAGATAGAAGAAGATGGAAAAGTGCCAGCTTTAACATCCCAACCTCACAGGAGCTGGATGAGAGAAATGGATGGTGATGATTGATGATGATCAATGCTATAAACATTATGATCTTCTGGCATCATCAAATTGTGGTGACATTTTCAGGAGAGGTGTTTGTTGGACTTTGAATCAATCAACATTCATGTTTTTAAAATGGATAAACCAGTAATAATCCTTTGTCCTGCACTGTGGATATATGAGATGGTTTCAACTTCTTAAAGATTTCTCCTGTTGAATCAAGGTAGATTCAAAATTTCCTGAAAATGTATTGTTTGCTCATATGGGGCATAATCAACCATCTTGCTAAAAATACTGAGTATATTAATGGACTATCTCATACTAATCTAAAACTGCATGGCATGCTGAATTGGAGAAACAGGATGGGATGTTACATTTAACTTTTGAGAGCTACAGGTAGTCACAAAAATTTTATCTGTCAAAGTTATTAAACTGAAACTGAAACTTTTATTTTTCTGAAAATAACATTGTACATTAAAGTAACAATAAGTGCAAATAATGAAAAGCCTTTGGCATCAATAACAAACAGAATCATTCTTTTAAGCTATAATGGTTGTTGTTAAATAATTAAATATGCATGTTGTAATTTGAAAGTCACTTAAATATTCGGTCAACAAACCAGCGTATTCTGCTCACACTGGTTGAATTTGATACCTTGTAGAGTATCCTTTACAGCTTTACATCTTATTACTTCTAATAAGCATAATTTCATACTGGAAATTATTTTCCTCATATAGGCTGGCTTAATCATAACCCATTTTTGCAGCAGTCTTCCCTTAAGATGATCTTTAGAGGTGATGGGAGAAGTTCTGATTCTTTTATACAATTCGTTCCATAAATTCTCTATTGGGTTAAGATCTGGACTCTGTAGGGGTGTATGTATGACTTTTGGGCAATTATACAAAAACCATTCCCTAACAATATATGCTTTGTGCTTTGGATTGTTATCTTGATAGAATTTAAATGTTAACATTAATGCTTTCACGGCCCGTACTTGTAGACATGATATTGGTTTTTGGGTTTGTGATATGTCAAGAAAACAAGGTGAAACCCTTTACGTTTCAAAGAGAACATTGCTCCGCGACTTCAGAAGAAAATCTCGACTGTTCATGAGGAAGACTTCCACAAGAATGAGGATTTGAATTTAAAAATGCTTTAGTGCTGTGCCAGCATACAGCGAGCCACCTGGCGACGAATGAGCGTACCACTACACCTCCAACAGTGAAGCATTAGTATTAAACTATTGTATTAAACTCACCAGAAAAATCTACTGACATATAATACAATAATTCTCCTAATGCTGTAAACACTTGAAAAAACATTGGGAATATGGAAGAGATATGGTGATGACTAGGGAGCTATTAGGTATGGGTAGTGATCAATAATACCTTCCTCATAAGCATTTTCTTCCCTCGCTCACTCAGCTTCTGTGGACATCCTGTTTGTGGTAACGATTCAATTCTGTCCTCTACTCTGTATCTTCAGATGATGTCTTCAACCATGCTCCGTGGTATATTCACCATAGCAGCAATATCTGTATGTATAAAACATTTAGCGTGGTGAAAGATCACAAGTTGTCACTGTTCAAATGTTGTGTTTGTTCCTCTGCGCCCTGTTTCACTTTTCCGTATACCATGACAGTATAGCAGCACAGATTTGTCATTGATAGTAATAGAATGCGATCCCCTTTCTATACTCATTCCAGCAGATGAATACAAGAATAAGTATGATTGAATGAATATTTAAGTAATGCAATAATACCATGCTTTGAAATCAAACGGTACATATGAACTAGACCATATGTTTGCTGCAAAAATCTAAAATTACAAGATTTATTTAATATCTTATTTATGAAAATGAAAATAAAAATTGTTTATCAATTTTTAATTTTTAATATCTCTGCATTATAATGTGACTGAAATTTATGTGAATACCTGTTTGTATGTAATGGCATCTTGCTCAGTGATACTATTACTCATTTCTCTGCTTATAATTTCAGAATAGTTTAATTTAGAGAACATATAGTCATAAAAATATGTCAGTCTATGAATATGGCACCTATGAATACTAACCCTATCTATGACAGTCTAATATATAGCTGCTGAGCTACAACAATGTGTCATTTTCTTTATCATAGGATCGTCTAGACCTCTCCAATCTGACAATGATGGGACACTCATTTGGAGGAGCAACTGCCCTTTTTACCCTTGCAAAGGATTCCCGTTTCAAGTTAGTATCAGACTACTAGTAAGATGTGGACAATGGTGATGTGTACATCTTTTGATGGAAGTAAGATTATGTTCCGCGTAGGTAACTTGCTTGAAGATATTATATGTTGGAACTGGAAATAGAATAGATCCTGATTGAGTAAACAATGTTTTCCTTTCATAAGTAAATCATAATTAGGCTTATTAAAAATTCATATTATCGTTGTCTAAGAAAGGTTGCATCTTTTCTAGACACTGTAGCCATGTGAAGTTTGTTGTTATGGAATGTAGAAAATGTTTGATCATTGGGACATAGTTTAAAACAGTTCCCTCTTCAGTGCTATTAGGTAGTGATGGGTAGTCTGAGACAGGCTCTCGAGATTTCTTGCGGTTAGCACAAACACCTGTTTCTTGTGAGAAATGTCAAGAGATCTCGAGAGCGGTCTCCCCGCATTGTGCAGTGAGCACCGTATCGTAGGCCTACAGGTAGATGGAGATGAAAGTTGTTCGTGCCAAGTATGCGAATAGACAACTACGGGCCCAGTGTTGCCAACTCAGCGGATTTTCCGCTAAATTTGGCGGAATTAGAAGACTGTCGGTAGAGAAAAATATAATTTAGCGGACAGCGGATTTTTTGGCGGAATTCTAGATTTATTATAGTGGAATTTAGTGTTATATCAATTTTAAGTTAAAAAAAAATTTGTACCCCAGTCTTTCTCCGAACTATTCCATATTTCTTATCAGAAGCTAGTAATCACATGAGGAAAACATGTTATTTGGATTTGATGTTATGAGATCATGGTATCATAAATTTGTAATAAGTGGGCAAAGGGTACTTATCTCTTAGTTGACGAATAACGACATATAATGAAACTGTGAGAGTGTAGCATTTATATTTATACTATGAAGGAAGACCGTTTAATGAACTGGCCTGTTTTGTGTGTGGCCCTTGAGGTAAGGGATTCACCTAGTTTGCACCCGGAACTAAAACGCCTGCAAGTTTTAGCTTGCCGGCTCGCAGGCAGGGAGTTAATTCCCAGTGAAACTCACAGATCAGGTGAGTGCAGACATTTTTAAAAATTATTATTATTATTATTATTATTATTATTATTATTATTATTATTTGAGATCGGATTTCTTGGCGGAATTTTAGCGGATTTTTAGTAGTATTTAGCGGATCTTGAAAATATAATTTGGCAACACTAGGCCTTATCCATTCAGTAAATACATGTCCACAAGCGACTATGCCGTTCGTTTCTACTGAGGTCTATTATTGTTGCAGTATAACATAATTATAAAGGGTACACATTCTGACATTGTATGCAGCGGTAAGTACACGAGCAAGTAGGCTAAGTACAGAAATTGACAGCTACTGTAGGTGTACATCGTTATCACTTGTAATTTATTAGACCTCACATTTAATATCCACTTGACCAATGCTTGTGTTTAACGACATTATGCTGATGAAAGAAATAATACCTTTCAATGTTATAGAGTATTCACGTCATAATTTAGGTGCTTCAGTATTTGACGATGCAATGTGTAATTGTGTCTAATTATATGCGACAACTTTAAGACGATGTCCAAAACACAACGTAAGTCATGAATGTGGGATTATTTTGAAGAGATGCCACATAGCACAGTCCAATGTGTTGTTTGTTCAAAAGAAGTAAAATACATTAGCAAAAATACTTCTGGGATGATCCAGCACTTATAAACCCATAATATCACTGAAAGGGTGTCACAGAGAACACCTCTGGCCCAGTCTGCACCACAAAAACCTACCCTGTAGACAACGACTGCCTGGTATCCAGGTAGGTGTGCATCCTATCTACACTTATTAATAAATTATACAGGGTTTATCATGTAAGACGTCCACCTCAAGTAACTTGTGAACCATTTAAAATATTGGCATTCTGTTTTCACTTGTGTTAATGGTATTAAGGGTCTCATAGTTGAACATGCAGTACTTTTCCAGGCTTTTGAAAAAAACTCAGCATACACATTTCTATATGAGAACGTCATTTCACACAATAACTGCAGAGATACTATCAAGCTTATGCTCATAGTTACTGGGATGTCGCACAGATTGCAGCTCAGGAGAATCGGTCTCGAGATTCTCGTGAGAGTCTCGAGATAACCTTGAGATCTATCATGTCAGTCTCGAGAGTCTCAAGTGAGAGCATTGTCCAGCACTACTATTAGGGATAGGTTGATAAGACTTTTCTGTTCCTAAGTGTTCTGTGTATATTCTAAATGTTTCTTAACTTTTAGAAATTGCGTTCTACAGAAACACTACTTATGGGGTTGTTAAAACTATTTTCCACAACTTTGTCACTTCACTGTAAAACTTCTCTAGTTCATTGGTTTGAACAAATTTCAAAAATTCATTAACGAATTTCTGATGCATACAAATAATTTTCAATACGCAATCTTATTATTATAGGCCTACAGTATTCTGCCTAGTGGTAGGTCCGTGTCTTCGCACGAAGAATTTCTGATGCCAATGTTCCCTATTTTCAGCTATTTCCTTCAGTCTGCTGTATCTCCTCCCATCTTTCATGTCATGCAGATGTTGAATTCTTCTTCTTCCTCGGCCTGCAGTTTCTTTGATCTTCCCTTCGATGACGTCGTGTATGAGCCCCTCATGTCTAAGTGTGTGTCCAATCCAGTTGGCTTTCCTCTGAAGAATTGTATTCAGAATAGTATTCTTCTCTCCTACTCCTCTCAGTACATCATAGTTTGTCACCCGATCTGTCCACTTGATCTTCTCTATTCTCCTAAATCCACATTTCAAAACTTTCTAGGTACTTTTTCTCCCTCTTTCTCATGGTCTACATCTCTGCTCTGTACAGTCCAACGCTCCAGATGTAGCACTTCACCAGTTTCTTCCTTAGTTCCAAGCTCACCATGCTGGTCAACAGAGTCCTCTTCTTTTTTAATGCTACTTTGGCCATGGCGATTCTTGCTTGAATTTTATTTGAGCAGTGGGCATCCTTTGTCAGCAAGCTTCCCAAGTACTTGAACTACTTCACATTCTTCAGTTCTTGATTGTCAACAGTTATCCTCAAAGATTTCTCCTGTTTTGATATACTCATTTTTTATTTTTAAATGTTGATTTGCATGCCATATTTCCTACCAGTTTCCACCAACTGGTTCATCATGTGTTGCAGTTGTCTTTGATTTTTGGTGAGCACTACCAGGTCATCTGCATACTTGATGGTGTTGAGGCGTCCTCCTATCCTGAAGTTTCCACATCCCTTCTCTTGCCAGCCATTCTTCATACAGGTTGAAGAAACTCAGCAATAGATAATATCCTTGTCTGACTCCTCTTCCTATTTCCATACTGATTGTTTCTCTGTAGTTTAGTTGCATTTTTCTCTTTGTCCCATGTACAAGTTGAGAATTAGCCTCCTGTCTCTCAGTTGACTTTGTCGAAGGCCTTCTGCCAGTCTAAAAACAAGCTCAAATTTCTTCATTAACAGTCAAAACTCTCTCCAACAATATCCTCATCATGTCTATGGCATCCCTGGTTCCTTTCCTAAACCCAAACTGGTCCTCTCCCATTGCTTCTTCAATTTTGTATTACAGTCATCTGTTGAGTATTTTTGCAATGACTTCACCACGTGTGAGAACAGACTAATTGTTCTGTAATCACTACATTTTTTGGCTTGCTGTTTCTTTGCAAGAGCATCCAAAATGTTCTTAGGCCGTACTCCAGTTTCGCAAATTTTGTTGATGAGTTGCGTCAGCGCTTTCAAACCTCCATTTCCAATTTCTTTCAGAAAAATCCACCGATATGTCATCTTCTCCTGTCGGTTTCCTCCTCATCATGTCCGTAATTTTTTTTTCTACTTCCCTTGTTAATATGTTGAGCCCTTCTTTGTCTTCTTCAATCTCCTCCTATGTCTCTATTTTGATGTCTTGCAGACAATGTTCCTTATTGTAGAGTTCTTTTACGTATTCTTCCCATATCTTCAGCACCTCCTCTTTTTCCATAATCGTTTGTCCTCTTAGAGTCTTCTATTCCGAAGGTTCTTACTCCTTTGTTTTCACTCCCTCCCATCTATTTTGTTTTCTGGTATATGCGGTCATACCTTTCCCTTCTTTGTAGCTCCTCTATTTCATTGCACAGGTGGAGTGCAGACGCTCACCTGACCTCCCTCTAACCAACACGCAGCCATCACTGACACCAAGCTAGAACCGGATTTCATCGGAAAACACAATGGACCTCCACTCCATCCTCCAATGAGCTCTCGCTTGACACCACTGAAGTCGCAGACTGCGGTGGTTTGGGGTAACTGGAATGCACGGCGCAGGGCGTCTGGCTTGGAGCTGTCCTTCAAGTAACCAATTTCGAACAGTATCTTGCATCACTGTGGTGTCAACTGCTGCTCGAATTGCTGCTGCACCACAGCCATATGCCGAATACGGCGGTCCTTCCTCTCGGTAGTGTCACAGGGACTTCCGGAGCCGGTCTTCTTGCGAGCGTACTTTCTCATGACAATGCTGCCAGCACGCATGCACAGTGGAGACATTCCTGCCAAGTCTTTCTGCAATAGCGCAGAAGGAAGGTCCACCTTCACGTAGCCCTATTATACGGCCTCGTTCAACCACAGTGAGCAGTTGATAATGGCCTCTTTGTCATCGTAAAGGCATTCTTGACCCTCTCACAGCCACTCTGTCTAATCTCACAGGTACCTAATGCTCTTGCATAGCACAAGCCATTTTTAAAGCAAACCTGATGTGCAATGTCATGGAGCTGCTCCTAGCACCACGCTAATGCGATTTGTGGGAAATTTGAATCAGCGTCATCTTTCAGATGCATAAACATGGCTATCAACTTTTGTTAATCTAGCACAACCCCTTCTTGGTGTTTAGATACTTTTTTCTGCCAGTGTAGGTTATGTTTAAACTACACTATGGAGAAGGGTTTATTTATCTATACATCTGTTTATTTTATTCATTTAATTGATATATTACTGTATTACATGAGGAAAGGTAGTCAAACTATTTTTATATTTGTGTTTTTTTTCCAGAGTTGGTGTTATACTGGATGGATGGATGTTTCCATTAAAAGAAGAAACTGACTTACCTGACAAAGTCCAGCTTCCTCTGCTCTTTGTCAATACTCAGACATTTCCTATTCCAAGTAATGTTGCTATCATGAAGAAATTTGTAGAAAATGCCCAAATGCATCATGAAAGAGAAGTGTACACCATCAGGTAAGTTTCAGGGTACTTTGAAGAGATTGGTGCAGTCAGAGTTTCCATCAAAAATACATAGGTTGATTTTAAGTTTTTGTCAACCATGCTCCAGCGCAGCCCTGCAACGATGCTAGGCTCTGTCATTCTTACCAAAGGGTGCTGACCTGCATTACCTCCCTCAGAAAACATAACCTCGCCCTTCTCCTGCACGTCCGTTCACAGTGGCCAGGTGAAGATGAGCAGTTGTAAGCAAATGCTCGCGAAAGATAGTCGCCATGTTTTCCAAACATGAACAAACAAGCTGGTTAAAAATCCAGTGTGCTAGAGGTCGCTCAGCACGCCATTGTCACCAAGGACTGTGAGAGGCGTGCGGTGCGGTTGCATTACCTTACAGGATGGTAGCAAGGTGGGTTGCAGCCTTCCGACAAGGATGCGAACATGTGTTGGACATGCCTTGATCTGGTCATCCACCTGAAAGTGACAAACATGTACACACTATGTCCGCATTAGCGAAGGTGGATCGGAATGTTAACGATGCATGAATCAGCACAGGATACAAGACTGGTATATTCAGCTGTGCTTCACATCCTGAAGCACCACCTCAACATGCGGAGAATTACGTCAAAATGGGTTCCACATGAGTTAACAGACATGCAGAAATGGCTGCGATATGCCACTTCTTGTACGCACTTGCAGCGCTAAGAGCACAAAGGCATATAATTGCCATTGATGAGACCTAAGTCAAATCTTATGAACCACAGCTTAAACGACAATCGAACGTGTGGTGTCATCATGGGTCAAAAAAAAATGGTTTGGCAGACCCCCACCATTGTGAAGGAAAGGCTGATTCTTGCCTATGATTCAGATGGTGTGATTTTAACGGATACGGTTCCTCCACAGCAGACCATTAATGCTGCGTACTACTGTTCATTTTTGCAAAACAATCTGCAAGCAGCTCTGAGAAGAAAACGGCGACACTTCTTGGATAACCCACCCATCGTTCTGCATGACACTGCTAGGGCACACACAGCAGGAGCTATGTCTGAATTGTTCAATCCAAACCAAACCCCATGGCACTACAGCTCTTGAAGGGCCTTGGCCTACCAAGCGACCGCTGCTCAGCCCGAAAGCCTGCAGATTACGAGGTGTCATGTGGTCAACACGACGAATCCTCTCGGCCGTTATTCTTAGCTTTCTAGACCAGGGCCGCTATCTCACCATCAAATAGCTCCTCAATTCTAATAACGTAGGCTGAGTGGACCTTAAACCAGCCCTCAGGTCCAGGTAAAAATCCCTGACCTGGCCAGGAATCGAACCCGGAGCCTCCGGGTAGGAGGCAGGCACGCTACCCCTACACCACGGGGCCGGCGAATTGTTCAATCGCTACCCCTGACCACTCTCTTTGCACTATCGACAGACTGGGCAGTGCCAACAGGGTCCAATGGCTTCTGCATCACTGGGAACACATTGTATGCATTGCTGGTGACTATATTGAAGGCCTATGAAAGAACTATGTATATAAGCTATGTATCAATAAATAAAATGCTTGTAATACTTGTCAAAACAAGCAATAATTCTCCACTGGAACTGTAATATACTTTGCTTGAAAGTGCCAAGGTCCACATTTAACAAGGTTTAATTTCTTATATTTCTGTATATAATCAGGCCCCTTAAGAGCAATCATAATAACCATCATCATTAAGAAGCTAGAATTATTTCTTCTTCTTCATCTTCTTCTTCTTCAAATGCCATATCCGGTCCCCCAGACATTGATGATCACCCTTGAGAAAGCTAACTTGAAGAGTTTTTGGTGTTGTTGATGCAAGTCCCGTCTTTGATGTTTTGGAGCCATGATATTGGTGGTCTACCAGTTCCTCGCTTGCCTTCTATCTTTCCTTACAACAATAGGTGTAAAAGCCCATACTTTCTACCTCATGCAACATGGCCTAAATAAGCTGTTTTGCTGGCTTTGATGATGTTTGCTAGCTCACGCTCAGCTCTGGCTCTCCTTACCCTTCATTATTGGTTACAGAGCTCTAATATAAGTTAATCCACTGTGAAAATAACCAGATGAGTGACTGATCTGGGAAATAGAGGTTCTTTTCTGTTTGCTTCTCAATTCCATATTTTGCTTGAAAGTGCCAAGGTCTACATTTAACAAGGTTTAATTTCTTATATTTCTGTCCATAATCAGTAGAGACAGGAGCCAATTACACCTTCCCAGGCCCTTAAGATAGCAATCATAATCACCATCATCATTAAGAAGCTAAAATTTACTTCCATTTTGATATTAAAATGTAAGCTAGTGATTACCTTTTTGACACACTAGTAACCAGTTTAGTACTTTGAACGAGTGGCTGCAAAATCAAGTCGCATTTTATCTTTGTTTTCTTCTACCATAGTTACTAAACATAAAATATAATGAAAACATCTTCCTTTCAGATTAACAACTCATGAAAATCAGACTGACACACCCTATCTAATAGGCTACTGGCTTAATTTTTTCATGAAGAAATTAGATCCTGTCATCGGTACAAGAATCAATCATCATTTAATTGTAAGATTCCTGGATAAACATGTGGGTAAGTACTGTAATGATTTCTCATTCTTTTAATATCCTCAAGAATAATGTGTTGCTAATAACTCGACTAATTCTTGCTTGGAAATATCCCGGTGTAATGGAAGTACAGTAGACTCCCGCACATTCATCCTAATGTGGACTGTGAGGGTGTCAAGTTCCCGAAAAGTTGAGTTTCATGGAATAAGGGGTGGGTTATTCACAGCTCAACATTTCACTGTAAATCACGTAAATCACTCTACTGAAAGTTCTAGCCAAATATAGAACACCGCAAGAAATAAATTTCATAATAAATCTGTATTGTTGGCCTCAATAAGAAATAAGATCTAATTGATTGAGTGATTCCACCTTCTTTTGTATTGTATTGTAAAGGTGGAATCACCCAATCAGTTAGAACTTATTTCTTAAATACAGAACACAGAAAAGTACAACATACCCTAAAATAATGGTTAAAAATTAAAAAATAAACTTACATAAAAAACTGAAGAAATATTAGCTCTTTGTAGGAAAAATTGTTCATATTTGACTGTCCCTCACACTCATTTCATCTTCGCGCAGCTTCATCATCTAGGCGATGGAAAAACAAAACATCCATATTAGATGTGCCTTGCTCTTGCATGTAACGGAGGATTCCTTCAGCGATCTGTAGTCCTTCACTGAAAGCCAGCCTTTTTACTTTTCCATTGCCTTCCATCTCTTCGTCTTATGACTTATCCTCATTTTAATCTTTCTTCTCTTTTTTCATCATGAATACTATTGCACGCAACATAGTTTCTGTTAGGCATGTAAATGAGCGGAAGATGTGGGTAGATTTGGCAGTTGGAGGAATTAGGATGAGGGTGCAGATGAGGATGAAGTTGACAAGTTTTATGAAGCATTGAGCAACATTATAGTAGGGTCAACAGCAGTGATAGGATGGTGCTAATGGACAATTTCAACGGGAGAGTTTGAAATAGAACTGAAGGATACGAAAAGGTGATTGATAAATGTGGACCGGACGAGTTGGCCGTGCGCGTAGAGGCGCGCGGCTGTGAGCTTGCATCCGGGAGATAGTAGGTTCGAATCCCACTATCGGCAGCACTGAAAATGGTTTTCTGTGGTTTCCCATTTTCACACCAGGCATATGCTGGGGCTGTACCTTAATTAAGGCCACGGCCGCTTCCTTCCAACTCCTAGGCCTTTCCTATCCCATCGTCGCCATAAGACCTATCTGTGTCGGCGCGACGTAAAGCCCATAGCACAAAAAAAAAAAAAAAAAAAAAATGTGGGGAAGATATGGAAGTTAATAGGAACAGGAAGCATTTGCTGCACTTCCGTGCTAGTATGGGATAGCATAAGGCTATTCACCGCAACACGAGAGGATAAGGCCGGGCTGAGTGGCTCAGACGGTTGAGGCGCTGGCCTTCTGAACTCGACTTGGCACGTTCGATCCTGGCTCAGTCCAGTGGTATTTGCAGGTGCTCAAACACGCCAGCCTCTTGTTGGTAGATTTACTGGCACGTAAAAGTACTCTTGCAGGGCAAAATTTCCGCATCTCGGCACCTTCGAAAACCATAAAAGTAGTTAGTGGGACGTAAAGCAAATAACATTATTATTATTATTATTATTATTATTATTATTATTATTATTATTATTATTATTATTATTATTATTATTATTATTATTTCGTATAGGCCAGCTAAGGACCACGACATTCAATTATTACATTTTGGAATGGGCTTTGATGTTTGCCCAGTAGTTGCGCATCCTCAGGCTGTGTTGCTCCTTCCTCTCCTTTGTCTAAAGGGCACCAGTCTTCATTGGTAGTCTGTCCTGGAACTCCTTATGTTTAAGTATCTTCCTGAGTGTTATCTGATCCTTTAAGTTTCCTTCTGTTATTCCCAGTTCCTGTAGATCTTTATCCACTTCCATCAACCGTGGTGACTTGGTCTTCCTATTTTGCCAGTAGCTGAGAATCCGGTTGGTCAACCTGGTCGGATGCATCCTATAGATGTGCCCATAGAATGCTAGGCATCTCTTCCTTGCTACATTCGTTATTCTTTCACAGTACTTGTAGAGCTCTTGGTTAGACCATCTTCTATAACTGTCACCTTCCTTGACTGGCCCCAGTATCTTCCTCATTATCTTTCTTTCCCGGATTTCAAGTTCTTCCATAAGTCCCTTCCTGTTGAGTGTTAAACATTCTGAAGCATATAAAGCTTCAGGGCGGATGACTGTCCGGTAGTGCTTCATCTTAGTATTACGAGAGAGACACCTTTTATTATAGGTATTCTTTGTCAGTTGGTAGGCCATTTCAAGCCTGCTAACTCAAGTTGACAAAAGCTGTTCCCTCAGTGAGATTAGATTCCAACCATTCTCCCAGGTACTTAAACATGTTGGTTTTCCTGATCTCTCCCTGTTCCAGATGCAACGTACAAAGAGATTCACCGATGTTCGTGATGAATTGTGTTTTTTCAAGAGACACATGTAGCCCAACCTTTGCTGCTTGTTGTCTGAGAACATTTAGTTGTTTCACGTAAGTTTCTGTTGAATTAGATATAATGGCCAAGTCGTTGGCAAACGCCAGACAGTCAACATTGAGATTATTGTTATTATTATTATTATTATTATTATTATTATTATTATTATTATTATTATTATTATTATTATTGAGAGGATAGGGGCATCAGATCAATAATAGACTATATCTTTACCGACTTTCAATTCACGAAATCTGTTAGAAATGCGCAGGTTTTCTGGGAAATTTTCAATGATATGGACCACTACCTGATCTGTAGCTAGGTCTAGGACAGAGAAAGTAAAATCTGTCTGTAGACGAATAAGAGTAGAAAATTTCCAACACAAGGAAATTAAGTACATGGATATGATTAGTGAAAAGTTCCAAACACTGGACAGTAAACAGGTTCAGGATATATAGAAAGAGAATGGGAGGCATACAGGAATGCTGTGGTAGAAACAGCAAGGGAATGCCTTGAAACATCTGTGTGTAAAGATGGAGAAAAGCAAACATCTTGGTGGAATGATGAAGTGAGAGCAGCTTGGAAATGTAAAAGGAAGGCACATCAGAAATAGCTCCAAACAATGACTGATGCAGACAGGGAATTGTAAGTAAATGAAAGAAACAGAACAAAAAATAGTTGTTGAATCCAAGAAGAAGTCGTGGGAAAATATAGGTAATAATCTGGAAGGGCTAGGTTAAGCAGGACGGAAACCTTTCTGGACAGTAATAAAGAAAGAAGAAAGAAAGAAAGAAAGAGAGAAAGAAAGGGAGAGAAAAAGGAAATTAATAGCATTTTGGGTAAATCAGGTGAACTCATAATAGATCCCAGAGAATCACTGGATTGATGGAAGGAATATTTTGAAAATCTTCTCAACCTAAGAGGAAATCTTCCTGGTGACATCACAAACAGCCAAGCTCATAGGGAGGACAATGATGTTGGTGAAATTGCGCTCAAGAAAGTGGAAAGGATGGTAAATAAACTCCACTGTCATAGAGCAGCAGTAATAGATAACATTAGGCATGAAATTGTGAAATATACAGGGAAGGCAGGGATGAAATGGCTTCATAGAGTAATAAGATTACTATAGAGTGTTAGTAAAATTGGACAAAATCAGTAATTGCACCTATCTGTAAGTAAGAGAAAAGGAAGGATTGCAACAACTATCAAGGTATCTCATTGAACAGTATACCAGGCAAGGCATTCACTGAAATTTGGGAAGGGAGGGTGCGATCAGTGGTTAAGAGTAAGTTAGATGAAAACCAGTGTGGTTTCAGACCACAGAGGGACTGTCAGGATCTGATTTTCAGTATGTGCCAGGTAAATGTAAAATGCTACGAGAGGAACAGACAGTTTTTATGTTTCGTAGACCTAGAGAAGACATACGACAGAGTACAGAGGAAAAAGATGTTTGCTGTTTCCTTGGTCATATTGGCAGATTGTGCTGAAAGCCTGTAGTCTAATATCTTGGAACATGAAAATGATGCGATGATTATGGTATAATCATTAGCTTTTCCAAGACTAAATCACTGTCAGTACGTTAGAAATCCAAGAGAACTGAATGTCAGATTAGGGATACAAAGGAGGAAGAGGTACAAAATTTCAAGTATTTAGGATGTGTCTCCTCCCGGGATGATAGTAGAGTAAGATGGAATGAAGGTACAGCAAAGCTAATGGAGTGGGCTCGCAGTTGCAAACAACGGTATTCTGTAAGAAGGAAGTCAGCTTCCGGACAAACCTATCTTTACAGTGTTTTCAGACCAGCTTTGCTTTACGGGAATGAAATCTGGGTGAACTCAGGACATCTTATTCATAAGTTAGAAGTAACAGACATGAAAGTAGTGAGAATGATTTCTGGTACAAACAGGTGGGAACAATGCTAGGAGGGTACTCAGAATGAGGAGATAAAGCATAAGCTAGGGATGAACTCGATGGATGAAGCTGTATGCATAAACCGGCTTTGGTGGTGGGGTCATGTGAGGCTAATGGAGGATGATAGGCTATCTAAGAGAATAATGGACTCTGTTTTTTTTAGCTAGGGGCTTTACGTCGCACCGACACAGATAGGTCTTATGGCGACGATGGGACAGGGAAGACCTAGGAGTTGGAAGGAAGCAGCCGTGGCCTTAATTAAGGTACAGCCCCAGCATTTGCCTGGTGTGAAAATGGGAAACCATGGAAAACCATCTTCAGGGCTGCCGATAGTGGGATTCAAACCTACTATCTCCCAGATGCAAGCTCACAGCCGCACATCTCTACGCGCACGAGTGGACTCTGTTATGGAGGGTAAGAGAAGTAGGGGGAGATCAAGACAATGGTGGTTAGATTCAGTTTCTAACAATTTAAAGATTAGATGTACGGATCTCAACAAGGCCGCAGAACTAGTTACAAATAGAGGATTATGGTGGCGGATAATAAATTCACAGAGGCTTGCAGACTGAATGCTGAAAGGCATAACAGTCAATAATGAAGTATGTATGTATGTATGTATGTATGTATGTATGTATGTATGTATGTATGTAAGTCTCTTATACTAGTACAACTATTTCACAATCTAAAAGTTCACAGTTCTCCTCCTGACCTATCCATTCTTCACTTTACAATGGCGAAAAATGAAAGTATCCTCCTATTCAATACATCATATATTCCGTCATTGTAACATCTTCACAGCCTGGAATTTTCTTCAATAAATCACTATTTCACTATTTTCTGTCTCTTCCCTGTTTTTCTTGAAACTTGTTTCCTGAAATGTCCAGTTTATATGTTCATTTTCATTCCAAGATTCAGATATCCACCCCTTTACATCCAACATGTCTATTTTCTTTAGTTTATCACATATCACACCGTTCCTCCATGGCTAAGATTTAAAAAAATGTGTATCCCTTCATAAATACTTCCAAAATGCCCTGGTCCATTGGCTGACACACCAGTCACGTTAGGAGGGGAAAAAATAGCTATTGTAATTTAGCCAGCAAAAATAATTTAGCGATTAAAAAAGGAAGAAAAATTAGTGTTCGTGAAGTTATTGAGTTATGCGAAATGTTTGAGTTATCGGGAGTACAGTTGGCGGTATGGTGTTTTATTTTGTGGTTAGGTACATCGATAGTCAACTGGTGTACTTTTGTGTAAAGAAAGGCCATCTAGTAACCAATGCTATTGTGAAGTGGTGTATGGTAAAATGTATAATTAATTATTTGGGCCAAGTATTGGATAGATGTCTATGGATTGTAATTACTATTCCAGCAATTGCTTGAAATTAATTGGTTATTAGGAGGTGAAGGTGTGAGATAAAAATACATCTAGGATAGCTGCTCTTAGAGTTATTATTTGCACGTGACATTCCCACAAAGTATGCAATTCCTGAGAGAGAGAGAGAGAGAGGGGGGGGGGGGGTGAGAGAGAGAGAGAGGGGGGGGGAGGAATCCATTACTGGAGTACTCCATTCGACTAGCTGGTCGATCGATGTTTTGAGTGTGTTCCATTAGAATGTTGTAAGAACCCTTCCAGAAATCGATCATTCTGGATGGTTGATCGCATAGTATATATATCGAGCTGTCAGTCAGTGAAGTCAGTTCTTAGTTCTTAGGACTCAGGCAAGTGATGGACTGCGAGTAACTGTTCGGCTCCGAGGCGGAGTCAGTGAATTCAAAAGAGTGCATGTTATAGTGCGCGAGTTGGTGTTGTTGATATCTGTACTTGTCAGAATCGACTTCAGGGTACTCCACTACTGAGTGTTGTAGTGTCATTTGCTACCTGTATAATTGTGTGTTGTGACTTACCGTGTAAATAAAGTAATTTATACAAGGAAGTGAACGTGTGCTCGTGTGATATTTATTTACGTAAAATAAAATCGCATCGCAGAACGATAATCTTTACTGTCTTTTAGACCTTTTACTCATTATGATGTTCATCATCATTTGTTCCCTTGAGTGGCAAGGGGTGCTAAGTGGCTCTGCTTATCTTCATTTCATAGGGTCATTGACTAAGTCGAGTGTAGATTTACTTTCATGTCGTCTTGTAGTATATCAGCCCTTCATTGTTTAGATTGTCCCTAGGATCTTTTCTGATGATTTCTAGGTGTGTAACCTGTCTATGCAAAACATGTCCAAACCATCATAGTTGACTATTTGGTGCATTTTCTCCAGGATTTGTGCAACGTTAAATCATTTTTTAAAGTTTCCACTGGAAACACAATCCGATCTAGTGACTAGCTTAGCTGACATTCTGTCTCTTTTGTAGTTGGCCAACATTCTGTACCAGGTGACCCTGCAGTGGTAATGGTAGTAGGTGCTCTTTTCTTGATCTAGTGGCCAGGAATGGTTTGTAGAATGCAAGAGCATCATGTGAGGTGCTGCACCACATTTCTGTAAATGTAGGATCACATTTATATGGAAATCTAGGTAGCAAAGTTCATTCAGTTTCCTTCTGTAGAAATATGGACCAATTACAAAAGATACTGGGCCGCATGCTGACAACCTAGTTCATATGAAACACGGCTGCTCTCATCTAGCATAGATTCACAACACAACATGCCTAACTGAGCTAGCTTGTGCATATGGTATAAGCACATTATGTGTTTGCTGCATCGTCCTGTAGCTGGCGGTACCAATCCAGCTCAGAAGTGGCAGGATAATTACAGTTGCCAGGCTTTTAAGAGAACAATATGGGATATATCTAACCCCCACCTCCGTACTATTGTTGCACTATCAAACATACCTGGCAACAATATTTCTGCTGGACACCTTAAAAACAGAAAATTACAAATAGTTATTCAAAAATTCTCTTGTATAGATTGCACATTTGGCTTCATAACAATTGTCATCTACAGATGGAAACAAAGAATATATCACTCCCCCATTTATGACTCCTCTCCACCCACCCCCATTCTTCAAGTGATTGCTCCTTTATGTTTATCCTCTCATTTCAATTATTTTTATTACCTTCCTGATTAATTAAGGAAAATGACCATGCGGAATGTGAACTTATACTAAAAGCAACTGCATTAACCACCAGCTAGTTCATTATTATGACAAAACTATATTTCCATGTCAGTGATGCTTGGCGTTGATGAACTTAGCAAAAAAAAAAAAAAAAAAGACCTAAATTTGTGAATGACTCTAATAATAATAATGTTATTGGCTTTACGTCCCACTAACTACTTCTTCAGTTTTTTGAGACGCGAAGCTGCTAGGATGTTGTCCCACAGGAGTTCTTTTACATGACAGTAAATCTACCAACACAATGCTGACTTATTTGAGCATCTTCAGATACCACCGGACTGAGCCAGGATCGAACCTGCCAGGTTGGGGTCAGAAGGCCAGCGCCTCAATGTGAATAACTCTATTATTATAGCTTGCACGGGAACAATGTAATAGACATAAAAGGTTATTTATATAATCACTGTTCTATTTGTCTTTCACAGTGATATTGAGACAAAGTTGTTTCAAAAAATGAAGTTGGCACCAGGTACAGATTGTTATCTCTCCTTTATAAGAAGAATACAATGGCACTCTCACAACTATGAAATTTACTTTTGAAGAAAATTATGTTTCTTTAAGTGAAGTTATTGTGCCATATTCACCATGTTGATATGCACATCAGTATTGGCATGAGGTCGAATTACAGTATGTCCATCCTTGAGTTTTGTCGTCTTCCACAGCGATACTTAGAAAACAAAATATTCAGAAGGCTGAACTTTGCACAAAATACAGGTTACAAAAACAATACAAGGATGACCATTATACATTGATTAGCCAGAACATTATGACGACCTATCTAATAGCTGGTATGTCCACCTTTGACATGGATAACAGCCAACAAAATTTAAAAACCACCTAATCGATACTTTATTTTTTTGCCTTGGGCAAAATTAAAAATATATTAGCACACACAGAACATGTTTCGACAACTTAGTGCTCATCTTCAGCTGTATAAAGATAGTTGAGATGAAAAACATTTGGACAGTAAGCACATTAAACCTTAAAACGATGTCCCATGGGATTTTGAAAACTATTGCTCTAGATGCTCTAAAAGAAGGGAGGGGCAGGGGGGTTGGGGGTAAGGTAATATGTGTGGATGATACTTAAATTACAATTCGCGTCTACAATTGTGTTGAAAAAATTATTGACTAATATACATATTTAAAATATTTAAAGCGTTCGTGGTGATACACTTTTCGTAATAACACTAGGTGGCATGAATAAAAAAAGTCAATGTTTGTAACAGTCTTCAGGCATTTGTGAGAGGGTTACTTAAATTAAAATTTGCGTGTACATGATGTTTAAAAACTTATTTACTAATAAACATATTTAAAAAATTATCTTCAAGCGTCTATGGTGAGGCAATTCTTAAAAACACTTGGTCTTGAATAAAAAGTCTATGCAGAGTATATTCCAGTCTTTGGGTATTTGTTGTTTGTATTTTGTGATGATATCTCCTTAAATTTTACTCATTATGTTATGGTAAAAGGTTGTGTTGACTGTTTGATTTGCGATATTACTCTTTAGATTGTGGTGAAAGGATGTGTTGATTGTTTGAATTGCAAAGGTCCATTGGTAGCTTCTCTGTTACACAAAATGGCGGTCTTCTAATTAGGGCAGCTTGCCTCACGATCTGCAACCAGCAGGACATCCTAATATATTAAAATATGGCATAAAATAGAAGAGCTCCGAATTTAAATAGATTGCGGGAAAAGGAATGTATTGAAAATTGTGTTGTCTTAACTCACCTTAACTGGAAAGATGTTTATTCCGCGCCACTTTGGGGAACTGTCTTTGTACACAACCTAGTGTAGTAGCGATGTGACACGGTCTGATTGTTCGTGCGATCCTCCGGAGAAAGGGAAAGTAGAGTTGTGTCGTCATCTAATATATCTCGTGAGTGGGGAGAGAGTACTAGCTGTGCTTCCGTGACGTCATGCTTGGTTATTCCACTTGTTCGTCTTGTTTGTTTTCTGTTTACTCATTCCATGTATTTGCTTATTTGCTCGTGTAAGATGTTTTTTCGCTCAGATTCCGTTCCCTGTTCTCTAATTTATCAAGAGTAATGTAGATGTTTTCTAGGCTGTTCATTAGACTTCCTTTATTGATCCTACTGATGATTTGAAGGTCCTGTCTGATATTAGTGAATTCGTGGTTTGCCTCTTTCATATGAGCTCCCATGGCAGAGAATCTTCCGTACTTCTCTGCATCAACGTGTTCCTGATATCTTATTATAAAGCTCCTACCGGATTGTCCCACATATGTTTTTTTGCACTGGGTATATGTCAGCCTATAAATGCCAGATTCCTGGAATTCGCCATCCTTAAGTTTATTGACTCTGTTGTTATTAAAGAATCTATGTTTTGTATTGTAGGTTGAGAAAGCAACTTTGGTGTTATGTTTCTTGAACAAATTCGTGATTTCATAACTCCTCGGGTTATTAAAGGTGAATTTGACGTACCTCTTTGCCTTCTCCGATTGTTGCTTTAGTTTAATTTGTTGTTGATATTTGCATTTAGTAATGCTTTTGTTGATGAATTTCAAACTGAAACCATTATGTAGGGTTTGTTGGCGAATGTAAGATAGTTCCTTCTTTCTGTCTGTTTCTGTTAGCGGAATTTCAAAGGCCCTGTTGACGAAACTATAGTAGTGGTGGTGGTGATTATTGTTTTAAGAGGAAGTACAACTAGGCAACCATCCTCCGAAACTATAGTAAGCGAATTTCCTTTGTGAAATGGGATGTAAAGAATCGCTTTTAATTGTCATAGTTGTAAAAGTGGGTTTTCTGTGTATTTTAGCCAACGGCCGTAGCCGTGTTGAAACACCGGATCCCGTGAGATCTCTGAAGTTAAGCAACATTGGGCGTGGTCAGGAGTTGGATGGGTTGCCACGCGCTGTTGGTGGGGGGTAAGGGAATGGATGAGAGGAAAGGAACTGGCCACCCTACCGCACGTAAACTCCGGCTCAGGAACACCTCTGCGGAGGTCCGGACCTGCCTTCCGGCAGAATAACCCTTACCTTACCTGTGTATTTTAAACTGGAAATGGTTGTTTTCCCGAATTGTTTGAATATCTAGAAAATTGAGCGTACCTTCTTCTTTCTCTTCTGCTGTAAATTTAATGTTTGGGTCTAAACTATTTAAGGTATTTAAAATACTTTGACTGCCATTAAGTTCTTTATTTATTATGGCATAAGTATCGTCAACAAAGCATAGCCAGAGATAGTTTTCAAGATCCCATGGGACATTGTTTTAAGGTTTAATGTGCTTACTGTCCAAATGTTTTTCATCTCAACTATATTTATACAGTTGAAGATGACCACTAAGTGGTCGAAACATGTTTTGTGTGTGCTAATGTATTTTTAATTTTTCCCAAGGCAAAAAAATAAAGTATCGATTAGGTGGTTTTTAAATTAATTTGTTGATTGTAATCATCAATACGGTCATGAAGTGGATGGCATGCAATGGATAACAGCAGCGACGCGTCTTGGCATAGAAGCAATGAGGTCTTGTTAGATCGCTGCAGGGAGTTGGCACCACATTTGCATAGACAAGTCACCTAATTCCGACAAATTCCAGGGAGGGGGCGATGAGCTCTGATGCCACATTCAATCACATCCCAGATGTGTTTGATCGGGTTAAGATCTGGCGAGTTGGGGGCCAGCACATCAATTGACATGAAGGGGTGTACATGATCTGCAACCAGTGTACGATACTTCTCGGTCATCATGATACCTTGCACGAGCTCCACTGGACCCATGGATGCTGACGTGAATGTTCCCCAGAGCATAATTGAGCCGCTGCCAGCTTGCCTCTGTCCTGCAGTATAGGTGTCAAGAGCTGTTACCCTGGAAGACGACAGATTCGCACCCTCCCATCAGCATGATGAAGAAAGTATCAGGATTCATCAGACCATGCAACGCTTTGGCACTGCGCCAACGTCCAGTGATGATGGTCACGTACCCATTTCAGTCGTAGTTGCCGATGTCGTGGTGTTAACATGCACATGCATGGGTCGTCAGCTGCGGAGGTTCATCCTTAGGAGTGTTCGGTGCATTATGTGTTCAGACACAATTGTACTCTGCCCAGCATTAAAGTCTAATGTTAGTTCCGCCACAGTTCATCGCTTGTCCAGTTTTACCGGTCTGCCCAGCCTAAGACATCCGACATCTGTAACGAGGGGTGGCCATCCAACCCCTCGATGTTTGGACATGGTTTCACCTTGGTTTTGCCATTTCTTAAAGACACTCGCCACAGCACTCCTCAAACACCCAACAAGTCGTGCAGTTTCCGAAATGCTCGTGCCGAGCCTCCGGGCCATCAAAATCTGCCCTCGGTCAAACTCAGTAGATTGTGCACTTCCCCTATTCTACACACGGACAGCACGCTCACTGATACTACATGCAACGTGCGTGTGTCTGACTAGAAGTCGTTCCTCGTCAGGCGACGCTGTGGTTGTGGTTGTTAGCTCTGTACTTGGGAGACAGGTGGGTTCGAATCCCCCGTTGACCATCCTCAAAATGAATTTCAGTGGTATCCCATTTCAACTCGAGGCAAATGCCAGGATGGTGCCTTTATCAAGGGCACAGCTGCCTCTTTCCCATTTCTATCTCATACAATTACATCTACACCCACAGAAACCATCCTCACACAGCAGTACATATAGTTCATCCCCAGGGGTGTACTGGGTAAAGTACCTACAGAACTGGTGAGCCGAAATGTCCTTGGACAAACCCAATACTAAAAGCTACATGATTTTTAAAAAATGAACAGTTTAGTGAATGCCTTCATTCAGAGAAGTGAAGAATTATCTCCCCCATTCTGGTGTATGCAATGATTTATAAAGAGGAATTGGTACCACCATAGTTCAGGATGTGTGGGATCTGGTTAAGACAGTGCAGGGTAAGTTTATGGGAGCAGAGATTGTAATCCACTGGAGGGTACTTGGGGATTTAAGAGAGACTATGGAATGGGTATGTGGGAACTGGGTATGAGATTTGTAGATACTAACACGTGGGTACAAGATAGGGATCTCCACTCAGATGGTTTTCACTTGAAATACAGTGGTACGTATAAGTTAGGAGGTTTGTTTAGAATGGGTTATAGGGAGGTATGTTAAGGGAAATAGGGAGGATTAGGGAGCAGTAATGAGAGTACAGAGAGTTGGAAGTCAAATAAGGATGACAAAGTTGTTAGTGTTAACCTGTAGAAGTACTGTAAGAAAAGGAATAGAAAAGAATAACCAGCTGGGCACTTAGTTCACATTTTAATTGAATTTATTCTTTAATTCATTCATATTTTTCTTTTTCTTTTATATGCCCCTGCTGTCAACTCATAATCAAGTTCAACTTGCATCATCAGCATAACTCCACCTTCTAATCAATCAAGCTATTTTAATGTGGCATTACCATCACACTGCAATATGCATATAATTTTATTCGCACAGCCACTCTTGTTGTTTTATAATTGAACAATTCGTTGTTTTTAACAACAATTTAATCTGTGATTTTAACTGGATTTCATGCTTCATATCATGTTCATGCCACACCATTTTAACATTCAAGATTGACAAGACACCATCACGTTGCATCACAGGATCAAAAGACTTTTTATTTACTTATTTCAACGTGTCCTCACCTTATTTTTAATGTTTTGTATTTGTGACTGAAGATGTCCCATAAAAGGATGAAACACGTATCATGAGTATAATCTAATGCAGTATTTTTAATAAAGACAATTACAGTACTGTAAAGGTGGAATTATAAATTCAAATTTTCACAAGTTCATAGTGGTAGGTTAGAGAATCTGAAAAGGGAGATGGATAAACTAAAGTTAGATGTAGTTGGTATAAGTGAAGTACATTGGCAGGAAGAGCAGGATTTTTGGGCAGGTGACTACAGAATTATCACCATAAAATCAAACAGGGAAAATGCAGAAGTTGGTTTAATAATGCATAAGAAAATAAGGCAGCGGGTAAGCTACTACAACCAGCATAATGCAAGGATTATTGTTGTCAAGATAGACACCAAAACAATGCCCACCACAGTAGTGCATGTCTATATGCCTACTAGTTCAGTAGATGATGAAGAAATCGAAAGAATATATGAAGAGAGAGAAGATTTAATACAATATGAGAAAGGCAACGAGAATCTAATTGTGATGGGAGATTGGAATGCAGTAGTCAGCCAAGGAAGAGAAGGTAATACAGTAGGAGAATTCGGATGGGGACAAAGGAATGAAAAAGGAAGTCGGCTGGTTGAATTTTGCACCGATTATAATTTAGTTCTTGCTAATACTTGGTTCAAGCACCAAAAACGATGGCTGTATATGTGGAAGAGACCAGGAGACACTAGAAGGTATCAAATGGACTTCATTATGATTAGGTGGAGATTCAGAAACCAGGTGTTGAATTCCAAAACTTTCTCAGGAGCAGACATGGACTCTTGACCACAACTTGTTCACCTGAAGTTGAAGAAATTGAAGAAAGGAAGGAATGCAAGGAGATGAGATCTAGAAAAGTTGAAATAAAAGAGTGTGAGGAATTGTTTCAAGGAACATTTTGCACAAGGACTAAAAGAAAAGGCTGAAGGAAACACAATAGATAAAGGATGGACATCTGTGAAGAATGAGATCTCTAGGTCCGCTGAAGTAATGATAGGAAGAAAGAAAAGATCAATTAAGAATCAATGGATAACTCAGGAGGTACTAAACCTCACTGATGAACAAAAGTACAAGAATGCAAAAACTGAAGGCAGAAAGGAATGCAGTTGATTAAAGAATGAAGTGGATAGAAAGGGCAGGACAGCTGGGGAAGAATGGCTGAAGGAGAAGGGGTGGGTAATAGAGAAGTATTTCCAGAAGGGTACACAGTCTATCGTAGAGACTGAGGAGATAACATGGGAGGAGGGGTGTTTATTCGGGTGAAGGAAACTTACTGTTCACATGAATGGTTTACTGATGAAAGGGATGAAATATTAGGGATAAAATTAGTTTGTGATAGTATGAAGGAGGTGGGAATTTAGGAACATACAGGCCTGGAAGAGAGGAAAGAGACATGGAAATATTTGAGAAAATAATAGATTATACTCATAAAAACAATAATAATGATATGGTAATACTTGGGAGAGATCTAAATTTGCCTGAAGTTGAATGGAATGGAGCTGCTAGTGAAGCCCATGAACAGAAACTGGCAAATAAGTTAATTTGGGAGGGAGGATTCACACAAGCAGTACAAGAACCGACTCGTCTCAATAACTTACTAGATGTATTCTTGGTTAAACCATGGGAAATTGTTGATAAAACTGAGGTAATTGAAGGAATAGGAGACCATAAGGCTGTAATAATGGATGTAGGACTCGTACCAAAAAGGCTTAATAAGAGGGTTACACAAGACAAGAAATTGTACAGAAAAACTAAAGTTGATGAATTTGGGACTTACCTTAAATCACAATTCAGTTGTTGGATAAGTGAAGGGAGTAACGTGGATACACTTTGGGCTAAATTTAAAGGAATCAATTGGGAAGGAGAGAAGAGATTTGTACCTGTTAAGAAGGGTAAAATGACCTCAGACCCTGTTTATTATACAAGGGAAATAAGAAAATTAAAAAGAAAATGTAGAATTTTTTTTTTTTTTTTTGCTAGGGGCTTTACGTCGCATCGACACAGATAGGTCTTATGGCGACGATGGGATAGGAAAGGCTTAGGAGTTGGAAGGAAGCGGCCGTGGCCTTAACTAAGGTACAGCCCCAGCATTTGCCTGGTGTGAAAATGGGAAACCACGGAAAACCATTTTCAGGGCTGCCGATAGTGGGGTTCGAACCTACTATCTCCCGGATGCAAGCTCACAGCCGCGCGCCTCTACAAAATGTAGAATAGTAAACAGGAAAATCAAAGAGGGTAGGGAGAGTAGAGAAACTAGAAAACAGCTAATGAGGGAACTGAATAGAGTGAAAAAGGAAGCAAAAGAGAATTATATGAATGGCATACTTCAAGAGGGTAATGACCACAAAGGGAAATGGAAAAAGCTGTATTCATATATCAGGAATCAAAAAGGAAAAGGAATCCAAATTCCTACAATGGTGGGAGAAGAGGGTGAACTCTATTTAACAGATACTGAGAAAGCAAACCTATTTAGTTGGGAATTCATGATCGTCAGGAGTTGGAAACCGAAACAGAAGATAGAGAGGGAGAGAGACAGAGGGAAACAAGAAGTTTCTCATTCACAAATGAAGATATTTTCAGAGAAATCCAACTGCTTCAGCAAGGAAAAGCAGCAGGAAGTGATCAAATTACTGGGGAGGTATTAAAGACAATGGGGTGGTACATAGTGCCTTATTTAAAATTTCTCTTTGACTATGTCATAAATAATAGTGTAATACCAAAGGAATGGAAGGAATCTATAAAAATACCAATTTATAAAGGAAAGGGTGATAAAAGGAAACCAGAGAACTACAGACCAATCAGCCTGACCAGTATAGTTTGTAAAATACTGGAGAGTTTAATATCAAAGTACATCAGAGGGATATGTGATGATAAAAATTGGTTCATGAGGAGCCAGTATGGATTTAGAAAGACATTTTCTTGTGAGGCACAACTGGTGGGATTTCAGCAGGACATATAAGATCAATTGGATTCAGGAGGTCAGTTAGATTGCATAGCCATAGATCTTTCCAAAGCCTTTGATAGAGAGGAACACGGAATATTATTAAAGAAATTGGAGGGAATAGGATTGGACGTAAGGGTTACACGTTGGATAAAAACATTTCTAAATTCAAAGGTTCAGAAAGTCAAAGTAGGAAATAATGTATCTCAGGAAGAGAAAGTTTGGAAGGGAATTGCACAGGGTAGTATAATCGGTCCGTTACTTTTCTTAATATACGCAAATGATTTAGGGAACAATATAACATCAAAAATAAGATTGTATGCAGATGACATAATTGTTTATAGGGAAATAAACAACATTGAGGATTGTTCAGAATTACAAAGGGACCTTGAAAGTATCCAACAATGGGTTGTAGAAAATAATATGAAGGTTAATGGAGGCAAATCAACTGTTACAACTTTTACAAACAGGAGCTTTAAAACTGAATTTGAATATACTTTGGACGAGGTAGTTATCCCAAAAGATGGCAAGTGCAAATACTTAGGTGTGAGATCTGAAAATAATTTCACTGGAAGGGTCGTGTTGATGATATTGTTGGGAAAGCATACAGATCGTTACATGTCATAATGAGGCTACTTAAAGGATGCAACAAAGAATTAAAAGAAAAAAGTTACTTGAGTATGGTTCGTCCATTATTGGAATATGCAAACAGTGTTTGGGATCCTCACCAAGAATACCTAATAAAAGAAATAGATAGTGTGCAGAGGAAAGCAGCAAGATTTGTAACAGGGGATTTCAGGAGAAAGAGTAGTGTATCAGAAATGTTAAAGGAACTTGGGTGGGAATCTTTAAGTAAGAGAAGGGAGAAAACTAGACTTATAGGATTATATAGAGCCTATACAAGAGAAGAAGCATGGGGAAATATCCGTGAGAGGCTTCAGTTGGAAAATAATTATATCGGCAGGACTGACCACAAATATAAAATTAGAAGGAATTTTAGCAGAAGCGATTGGGGTAAATTTTCATTCATTGGGAAGGGTGTGAAGGAGTGGAACAGTTTACCAGGGGTAGTGTTTGATCCTTTTCCTAAATCTGTACAAATATTCAAGAAGAGAATAAACAGCAACAGAGAAAATAAATGAAGTGTTAGAGGGCATTCGACCAGTGCAGGTTATTGTAAATTTTAAAAATGTGTGAATAAATTAATTCCATCCCCTGGTCTAAGGAGTTTGGACAGCCAAAGTAGGGGACTGCCTGTAGGGGTGAAGTACAGTGGGGACTTCGAGGGCCCTGGGACTGCTACGGTAGCTGTGAAGGCCCTTCAGGAACTCTGAAAAGTGGTGGCAAAAGGGGCTCTGGTTAAGACGCAGCAGGTCGTTATGCTACTTAGGTTCCAGAACGGGTAAAAAAAAAAAAAAAAATGCAATGTAAATATTAATCTTATACTGTATAGTATCATTTGAAGTAATTCCACGTACTGTATATCAGTTGACTATACAGTATTTGTAAGTAGTACAGGCAATATTATAAGTAGAATTTTGTAAACAATATAAATTTATTAAGGATGAGCTGTGTGTTTAATAGAAAACATTGTTAGCGTAAATTGTATAATATTGTATTATAGGAAAATTTTCTTCTGTTGTTAATTTAATATTTAGTGCTTGACAATAATGTATTTTAGTGTACCATTTGCCACTGAGGTAGACACCTCATTTGCAAATAAAGATATTTTGATTTGGTTTTGAAGTGCAGCAAGGATGCTGAAGGTTGTATGGTCCTAGGAAACGTGGACGCTGCATAAAGGAAGATCAAGGAAACCTTTGGAGAAAGGAAAACTAGGTATATGAATATTAAGAGCTCAAATGAAAAACCACTTCTAGGGAAAGAAGAAAAGGCAGAAAGATGGCAGTAACATATCCAACATTTGTATCAAGGTAAATACGTAGGTTATATGGTTCTGTTGATGCTGATAAAATGGGGGACCCAGTTTTGAGGTTGGAATTTGACAGAGCTTTGAGAGACCTAAATAGGAACAACACACCTGGAATTGATGACATTCCCTCTGAATCACTGACTGCCTTAGAAGAAACCAGCATGGCAAGGTTATTCCATTTAGTGTGTAAGATGTATAAGACAGGAGAAGTGCCATGCGATTTTCAGCAGAATGTTGTTATACCTATTCCCAAGAAAGCTGGTGCTGACCAGTGTGAAAACTACAGTACCATTAGTTTAATATCTAATGCCTGCAAAATTTTAACATGTAATATTTACAGAAGAATAGAAAGACAAGTTGAAACTGAGTTGGGAGAAGATCAATATAGTTTCAGAAGAAATATAAGAACACGTGAAGCAATCCTTACTTTACGACTGATCTTGGAGGATCGAATTGAGGAGGGCAAGGCCATATACATGGCATTTGTAGATCTTGAAAAGGCATTTGATAATGTTGATTGGACCAAACTATTTGAGATTGTGAAGATGATCAGGATCAGATACATACATACATACATACATACATACATACATACATTATCATTATAGACTGTTATGCCCTTCAGCGTTCAGTCTGCAAGCCTCTGAGAATTTACTAAACGTTGCCACAATCCTCGATTTCCAACTAGTGTTGTGGCCTCATTTAGTTCTATACCTCTTATCTTTAAATCGTTAGAAACAGAGTCTAACCATCGTCGTCTTGGTCTCCCTCTACTTCTCTTACCCTCCATAACAGAGTCCATTATTCTCCTAGGTAACCTATCCTCCTCCATTCGCCTCACATGACCCCACCACCGAAGCCGGTTTATGCGTACAGCTTCATGCATCGAGTTCATTCCTAAATTAGCCTTTCTCTCCTCATTCCGAGTTCCCTCCTGCCATTGTTCCCACCTGTTTGTACCAGCAATCATTCTTGCTACTTTCATGTCTGTTACTTCTAACTTATGAATAAGATATCCTGAGTCCACCCAGCTTTCGCTCCCATAAAGCAAAGTTGGTCTGAAAACAGACCGATGTAAAGATAGTTTCGTCTAGGAGCTGACTTCCTTCTTATAGAATACTGCTGATCGCAACTGCGAGCTCACTGCATTAGCTTTACTACACCTTGATTCAATCTCACTTACTATATTACCGTCCTGGGAAAACACACAACCTAAATACTTGAAATTATCGACCTGTTCTAGCTTTGTATCACCAATCTGACATTCAATTCTATTGGATTTCTTACCTACTGACATCAATTTAGTCTTCGAGAGGCTAATTTTCATACCATACTCATTGCACCTATTTTCAAGTTCCAAGATGTTAGACTGCAGGCTTTCGGCACAGTCTGCCATTAAGACCAAGTCGTCAGCATAGGCCAGGCTGCTTACTACATTTCCACCTAACTGAATCCCTCCCTGCCATTTTATACCTTTCAGCATATGATCCATGTAAACTACAAACAGCAAAGGTGAAAGATTACAGCCTTGTCTAACTCCTGTAAGTACCCTGAACCAAGAACTCATTCTACCATCAATTCTCACTGAAGCCCAATTGTCAACATAAATGCCTTTGATTGATTTTAATAATCTACCTTTAATTCCATAGTCCTCCAGTATGGCGAACATCTTTTCCCTCGGTACCCTGTCATATGCTTTCTCTAGATCTACGAAACATAAATACAACTGCCTATTCCTCTCGTCGCATTTTTCAATTACCTGGCGCATACTGAAAATCTGATCCTGACAGCCTCTCTGTGGTCTGAAACCACACTGGTTTTCATCCAACTTCCTCTCAACGACTGAACGCACCCTCCCTTCCAAGATGCCTGTGAATACTTTGCCTGGTATACTAATCAATGAGATACCTCGATAGTTGTTACAATCCTTCCTGTTCCCTTGCTTATAGATAGGTGCAATTACTGCTTTTGTCCAATCTGAAGGTACCTTACCAACACTCCACGCTAATTTGACTAGTCTATGAAGCCATTTCATCCCTGCCTTCCCACTATACTTCACCATTTCAGGTCTAATTTCATCTATTCCTGCTGCCTTATGACAATGGAGTTTATTTACTATCCTTTCCACTTCCTCAAGCATAATTTCACCAACATCATTTTCCTCCTCCCCATGAGCTTGACTGTTTGCAACACCACCATGATGATTCCCTTTTACAATGAGAAGATGTTCAAAATATTCCCTCCACCTCTCCAGTGATTCCCTGGGATCTGTTATGAGTTCACCTGAATTACTCAAAACACTGTTCATTTCCTTTTTCGCTCCCTTCCTAAGATTCTTTATTACTGTCCAGAAAGGTTTCCCTGCTGCTTGACCTAGCCTTTCCAGGTTATTACCAAAATCTTCCCATGACTTCTTTTTGGATTCAACAACTATTTGTTTCGCTCTGTTTCTTTCATCCACGTACAAATCCCTGTCTGCCTCGGCCCTTGTTTGGAGCCATTTCTGATAAGCCTTCTTTTTACGTTTACAAGCTGCTCTCACTTCATCATTCCACCAAGATGTTCGCCTTTTCCCATCTTTACACACAGTTGTTCCTAGGCATTCCCTTGCTGTTTCTACTACAGCATTCCTGTATGCCACCCATTCACTTTCTATATCCTGAACCTGCTTACCGTCTACTGTTCGAAACTTCTCACTAATCATATCCATGTACTTCTGTCTAATTTCCTCGTCGTGGAGATTTTCTACCCTTATTCGTTTGCAGACAGATTTCACTTTCTCTACCCTAGGCCTAGAGATACTTAGTTCACTACAGATCAGATAATGGTCTGTATCATCGAAAAATCCCCGAAAAACTCGTACATTCCTAAAAGATTTCCTGAATTCAAAGTCTGTTAAGATATAGTCTATTATGGATCTGATACCCCTAGCCTCCCATGTGAAGCGGTGAATAGCCTTATGCTTGAAGAATGTGTTCGTAACAGCTAAACCCATACTAGCACAGAAGTCCAGCAAACGCTTCCCATTCCCATTAGCTTCCATATCTTCCCCACATTTACCAATCACCCTTTCGTATCCTTCAGTTCTATTCCCAACTCTTGCATTGAAATCGCCCATTAGCACTATTCTATCCTTGCTGTTCACCCTGACCACGATGTCACTCAATGCTTCATAAAACTTGTCAACTTCATCCTCATCTGCACCCTCACATGGTGAATACACGGACACAATTCTTGTCCTAATTCCTCCCACTGACAAATCTACCCACATCATTCGCTCATTTACGTGCCTAACAGAAACTATGTTGCGTGCAATGGTATTCCTGATAAAGAGCCCTACCCCAGACTCTGCCCTTCCCTTTCTAACACCCGTCAAGTACACTTTATAATCTCCTATCTCTTCCTCCTTATCTCCCCTTACCCGAATATCACTTACTCCTAGCACATCCAGATGCATCCTCTTTGCTGACTCAGCAAGTTCTACCTTCTTTCTTCCATAAGCCCCATTAATATTGATAGCTCCCCATCGAATTCCATTTCGTTCGCCAAGTTGTTTCCAAGGAGTCCCTCGCCTGTCAAATGGGAGTGGGACTCCATTACTCCCATAGGTCCGAGGCTTGCTTAAAGTGTTCTGAGCTCGGTAAATTCATGAAGCAGGATGCTGCCCTACTTGCACATAGTCCAAGTGAGGATCTCTCCTCTAACGGGTTATGGACCACCGGTGAATTGTGTAGTCCTAGCCGCCTGAGCACAAGGAGGGCCACGACTCAGAATATGTCCGAGATGCCCACTCCCATTCCATAGCAACTGGTATCCTGACTCTCAGGACCACTTACTAGGCCACTCAGCCGTTGCCCATGGTTCACGAACTAGGACGTGACTACAGTAACCCACAAACCATGAACCACTGAGAACGAAGAATTATCTACAATCTGTATAAAAATCCGTCTGCAGTGATAAGAATCAAGGGCTTTGAAAAAGGAGCAGCAATCCAGAAAGGAGTGAGCCAAGGCTGCAGTTTGTCTCCCCCTTTCCTTTTCAATGTTTATATAGAACAGGCAGTAAAGGAAATCAAAGAGGAATTTGGGAAGGCAATCACAATCCAAGGAGAGGAAATCAAAACCCTTAGATTTGCTGATGATATTGTTACTTTATCTGAGACTCCAGAAGATCTGGAGAAATCACTGAATGGTATGGACAGAATCTTGGGTAAGGAATACAAGATGAAAATAAATAAGTCCAAGACAAAAGTAATGGAGTGCAGTCGAACAAAGTCAGGTGATGCAGGAAATATAATATTAGGAAATGAAGTCTTAAAGATAGTAGATGAATATTGTTACTTGAGTAGTAAAATAACTAACGATGGCAGAAGTAAGGACGACATAAAATGCAGATTAACACAAGCAAGGAAGGCTTTTCTTAAATTAAAAAAATAATTTTGCTCACTTTGAACATTGATATAGGAATTAGTGTTTTTGAAGACACTCGTCTGGAGCGCGGCATTGCATGGAAGTGAAATGGATGGTAACTAGCTCGGAAAAAAAGAGAATAGAAACTTCTGAAATGTGGTGTTACAGAAAAATGCTGAGGTGAGATGGATAGATCGAATCACAAATTAAGAGACACTGGATCGAATTGGTGAGAGGAGATTGATTTGGCTAAATTTGACCAGAAGACAGATATAATGATAGAACACATCTTAAGACATGCAGGACTTGTACAGTTGGTTTTTGAAGGAAGTGTAGGCGGTAAGAACAGTACGGGCAGACCATGGTTTGAATATGACAAGCATATTATAGAAGATGTAGGATGCAACAGTTACATAGTGTAATGATTATGGCGTCCACCATGCCAACTCGCTACGTGCCGGGGGTGTCACCGTATCGGCCCCACCCCCCTTACGCTCAAGCGCGCCAATCACGAGCAACACTTAAAAGTGCTAGGCCAGCCCTCTCCCCTCTGTCCGCGGACCCACAGCAGAGGACGGCGGAAATTACTCTACTATCAATCTGGAGTCTTCCATCTCGCGAGGTTCCTGGATACATCTAGCATCCGGACTGTTCCAGAAAGGTCGGCGCAGCTATATAAGAGAGGAACGACCTGCCTGCAGTCAGTCAGAGTGAGAGACGGAGTTAGTGAGTAAGAGTGAGTGAGAGTGAGATTAAGTTCGCTGGAGCGCAGTCAGTGATGGCCTGGGAGAGTGCAGCCTGATGGAGTGTCTGCCTGTTGAAGCCGAGGACTCGTTCCTGTTTCCCTGATGTCATGCGTGTGTGTGTCCCTTGAAGCCGACTGCTGGAGAAGAACCTTGGGTGTTCTGGAGCAGAGCGAAGGGAACGCTGGGTGCTGACGTGTGCCAAGTGCGAACGGAGTTCGACGGGTTGAGTGAACAGCGGATACTATCCCGACCTGCGAGACTGACGTGTAGGCTGTGGACCGTGACAGCGCTAACGAGTGTGGCTGAGTGAGTGTAGTGTAATTAATCGATGACTCTGTGTGTGTGTCATTGTAGATGGAACATGAGAAACTAAGAGAGAGAGCGCGAACCGTGTAAGTGTACTTGTGTAACTCGTAATCTCGGCTATCGTCTGTGTGTGTGTGTGTAAATCTGTAATTGTAGTGCTAAGTTAATAAATCTTAGAAATAGGACCGCTACCAGGTTCTGTACTCATTTATTCATTTATTTACCCCACCAACACGTTACAACTGGTGTCAGAAGTGGGATGGACAAGTGTGATAAACTAGTGGATAAACTCTTACATAAAAACTGATGTCAGAATCAAGTACCTGGTAGCGTATTTTGTAGTCGACAGAAATTTCTACAAGCGAAATGAATTCCGAACAGCTCCAGATTTTTATAAGCAAGTTTAGTGAACTTGAAAATAAAATTTTGTCTGGTTATGGCAAACTCATTAGTGAACTGAGATCTGAGCGGAGATCAAACCCGGACCAATTGAAAACAGACTCAAGTGAACGGAAGAGCGAGCAGTTAAAGTCAGAAAACGAAGTGTGCTCTCTCGAAACCGAGGTTGACAATGACGAAGTGCGGGACGACAATGAACTGGACGAGAAGCAGTCCGAAGAGATGCTCATGGTTGTGCAGTCCGGAGTTCGAGGCCCAGCAGTGGAAGTAAGTGCCCTACGTGCGGAAACGATGGCTGTGGAGACGCGAATGAATCCTGCTAGCAGCGACGGCGGCTCCACCATCGTGAAGTTGGAAACCCTACGGGTCGACGGGATTACTTCCAAGAGAACATGCCGGACCCAGTTCGAGAGCGGATCGACGTCCAAGATGAGTGCCGAATATCCGATCGCCGGACTACGTGTACAGAATATGACAGTACAACACAGCCCCCAGCCAAGTTCTACCTACGAGGAGGTTGTGGGAGTGCTCGACGTGCGCTGCGGTGTCCAGCAACTGAGAGTCACCTACCGCGTCCAGCTGCAGGAGATGACTCAGCGCGCCGATATAATGCCGCGGGAATTCAACGCTGAGATCAAGCAACCAGGAGACGTGATCGTGAAAGAGTTATCGCGAGGTGACACCAAGCTCGAGGCGGCTGACGCCTGTGATAAACTACGTGGCGCTGAGATCCGTCCAGGGAGGACGATCGTCAGGAAACAGAACTACGAAGAGGCTCTGATGATGGCCCAGGAGACAGAGGCAGCGATTGCAATGGCACGGCTGGAGGGACCCATACTAGGAGACGGAGCAACAATGGAAGACGAACCGATGACCAACAAACGAGGATGCCACCTGACCAGGACACTTGTTCCGGCACGAAGCTGTGTGCCAGTACGAACATCAAATTCCACACCCTGGAAGAAAAGGAAATTCAGCAGGGCTAAATCTGGGGCGAGCAAACCAGTCCCAGGCATCGCACCAGAGGACTACGAAGGCGCTCAAGCCCTGAAAGTAGACGCGGGTGTGGACAAAAGGAAAACCACCGAAGATCCGGCTGCCAGGCGAGGACTTGCTGATCATTATAAACGGGAACGAGAACACCGTCGACCGGACCCAGCGGATCCCCCATGGGAAGGTGGTGGCCAACTGAACAAACCGTATTGCAGCGTATCATGGAGCAGCTCGGGATGAGCAGCCTTAAGGAGGGGGCAATGTAATGGTTATGGCGTCCACCATGCCAACTCACTACGCGCCGGGGGCGTCACCGTATCGGCCCCACCCCCTTTACGCTCGAGCGTGCCAATCACGAGCAACACTTAAAAGTGCCAGGCCGGTCCTCTCGCCTCTGTCCGCGGACCCACAGCAGAGGACGATAGAAATTACTCGACTATCAATCTGGAGTCTTCCATCTCGCGAGGTTCCTGGATACATCCAGCATCCGGACTGTTCCAGAAGGGTCGGCGCAGCTATATAAGAGAGGAACGACCTACCTGCAGTCAGTCAGAGTGAGAGACGGAGTTAGTGAGTAAGAGTGAGTGAGAGCGAGATTGAGTTCGCTGGAGCGCAGTCAGTGATGGCCTGGGAGAGTGCAGCCTGATGGAGTGCCTGCCTGTTGGAGCCGAGGACTCGTTCCTTTTCCCTGATGTCGTGTGTGTGTGTGTCCCTTGAAGCCGGCTGCTGGAGAAGAACCTTGGGTGTTCTGGAGCAGAGCGATGAGAACGCTGGGTGCCGACGTGTGCCGACAATGAACGGAGTTCGACGGGTTGAGTGAACAGCGGATACTATCCCGACCTGCGAGACTGACGTGTAGGCTGTGGACCGTGACAGCGCTAACGAGTGTGGCTGAGTGAGTGTAGTGTAAATAATCGATGACTCTGTGTGTGTGTCATTGTAGATGGAACATGAGAAACTAAGAGAGAGAGCGCGAACCGTGTAAGTGTACTTGTGTAACTCGTAATCTCGGCTATCGTCTGTGTGTGTGTGTGTGTGTAAATCTGTAATTGTAGTGCTAAGTTAATAAATCTTAGAAATAGGATGCTACCAGGTTCTGTACTCATTTAATTCATTGATTTACCCCGCCAACATGTTACAATAGAAATGAAAAGGTTAACACAGCATAGGGTTGCATGGACAGCTGCATCAAATGAGTGTATGGACTGATGACTCAAAGAACAACATATTTCAAATGGAACAATGCCTATTGACATTAACAAAATAAAACTAGAGTAAATTAGAATGTCAGTGGTGGATGTTTGTTTCTTTTGGAGTACACTGATTGCATTGTGACTTTCTTGTCAATTGTTTTGTTATAGTTCAAGAAGTAGGATGTGGTGGAAGATGGTATTTACCCATGCTGAAACAGCTGACATGTTAATGGTGTATAGAGAATCACGGGATATAAACTTCATGGTTTTGATCCGTATTGAATTGTGATTACAATAATAACCAATTTATGATGTAATGGACCACCTTTTCAATACTATACTATGCAATGTTTACATTACATTTCTAATCTAGGAACTAGTTTTGGCCTTGGCTGGCCATCATCAGCCTTAATACAAAACTGCACAAACACATCTAATGACAAAAACAAATGTATGAACATACACAAATGACGTAACGGTATAAAAAGCATCTGGGATGAACTATGTCAACAACATGTAAAATATATGATGAATTTAAAATAAGGCTCTAAAATCCTTAGATGCATTGCATCATGTTAAAATGTTTCATTAATGCTTCCTGTTAAAATATCTCGAAAAATGCTGAAAAGTTCCTCTCTTGGAAATTGTCAGTGGTTGAGTCAAAGACGGCACACAAAGATATGATTAAATAGCTGGCACATTCTTAGATTGTAGCTGGTGGAGATTCGCAATTCAGCGTGGTGTCCATTAAGTTAGCTTAAATAATTGATAGTAAAAAAATTAGTGAACTAAAAGGAGAGAGAGTGCTAATCAAATGGTACATGTTATATGAGACTTACCTTTCGTTGTGGCATGTGGTGCGTGGCCTACTGTTGTGTGCCTCATACTAACGGGGAGGAGTTGAGATTGGATCATGAGATTCAAAGGGAAACACGGAAAAGGAGAGGGCGGAACAAGGAGAGAGGAGAGAGCAAGGAAAGGGAAGGGGAGAGAGGGGAAGGGGATTAAGCAGGGCTGAAAGATATGGGAAAATAGATGGCTGCTGAGGATAGGTGCTGTGAATACTGTAGTATGAAAAATTGAATCACGACTTTTTGTTTTGACGTTTCTAAAATGTGAATTAGAAGGTCAAACAGGATATTTCGCTTTTCTGAAATATCATTAAGATTATAATTCGGGTTAAAATATCGATCTATATGTATGAAGCAGCTTTTTAATAATGTTAAGGAGTGGATGCTGTCCCACAGCCGAAAATCCGTTGTACTTCAGGGCATTTGTATTGAGTATTGTATATTATATTTTATATTAAAGTTCCGTCCAATGTAAGAAGAATTACAACTGTTGCAATGAATCCTGTACACTCCTGATTTTGAAAAACTATTGAACTTGTTTATGGCTGTGACGTTATGTAAGACTTCTGCATTCCTATTATTAGTTTTGAAAACTACTTTTACATTGTGTTTTTCAAAGATGTTGGTGTCTTTGTAAATTGTTCGTTGAATGTAAAAGTAGAAAAAGAGGAGTTGTTTTGTTTATCTTTTTTCAAAGTGGTTGAGGGGCGATATTTATATTTACTGATTATTCTTTCAATAAAGAAACTCTTGTATCTGTTAGATTTAGCAATATTACGGATAGTGTTCAACTCATTTTTGAGGTATCTTTTTGATATTGGAACATTGAAGGCTCGGTACACCATGCTACTGTATGCTGCTTGTTTGTGAATATGAGGGTGTGAAGAATCTTGATGGATTGTAGAGACTGTTTGGGTAAGTTTTCTGAAAATCGTATATCTTACATCATGGTGAATCCGAGATTGGACACAAAATTTAATTTTTTACACTTAACTATTATCAGCCACCCAGGCATAAATACACCACTCAATACTAGAAACATACCATTGTTAAATTTTCTAACGGCACGAGCGTTCACTTCTTAAAATCTGTGTATGGGCTACAATTATGAGTCTTTGATCACACTTCATTTCTGTGAAAACAGCACATCCATAGCACATTCCTTTTCAGAAATATTTCGGGTGCAAGTTTCAGGTGATTCACCCTGAATATAACCGCATACTGTAAACAACTTATTCGTGATAATATTTTAATGATAAGCAAAAATATTGCAAAAATATTCTTATATCTCACCCTCTCCTTGAATTATTGGTGTTGTCCATATATATTTCAATAAGTTTGTTGCTCTTACCTTCTGCTAATTCTATGTCTAATTCAGTAATTCTGTGTTCCAGGTGTTCCTTCAGGAGGAGTTCAAGATACTTTCTTACAAAATCAAGCTCACAACATTGTTCAAGCTCTTTCAATCTAGTCTAGGGTGAATCACATTTACTTCTGTATATAAATTTATTTACTGTAATTATAGAATGTATTTTTCAAACTGAGAACGAAGGATCGTTTTTATAATAAATCATGACGAATTGATTTAAGAAACTAAAACTATGAAACAGAGTCAGTTATTGTAAAATGAGTACAATAACTTAAGGAAAAATTCCTGGATCTTAAAAATTATATAAATACCTCTACTGTAAGTAATAGAAAAGAACAAACAAGTGCAAAGCTAATCATATACTGTATAAAAGGACGGGAACACAAAATAGGACAAACAAATGACTGATCGGTATGGAAAGAAGGAGGAAAAGGGAGAAAATCTTGTCATCTTCATACACTGGTGTCTTCAAATTGATAGGCTTTCTCCTTGTCAATCCAAGGTCTTCTAC
The DNA here is from genome assembly GCF_040414725.1 of Anabrus simplex. Taxonomy (NCBI): domain Eukaryota; kingdom Metazoa; phylum Arthropoda; class Insecta; order Orthoptera; family Tettigoniidae; genus Anabrus; species Anabrus simplex. Next base: position 1,381,508,337 of record NC_090265.1, read on the forward strand.
ATCTATATATTCTCAGCCACTGACAAGCTTCTGGCTTCTCCAGTCCTGATATGAGAACTGAAATTAGCTTGTTTGAGGGCTAGAAAGAAAGAGATGTGCATTTATTTCTCCCTCTTTCCACACTGACCTCCAATTGTGTTTGTCCTATTTTGTGTTCCTTTCCATGTTCCTATCTTCTATATATGACTAAAAATGTCCCTTGATAGATCTTCCGCAGACAAATAAGATCCAGAAAATATGTCCTAAAAATCATTGGAGAAATTATACGAGGAGTTACATCACAAGCAAAAAAAACTGTTCTTGATAATTCCCAGACAGACATTCTGTATGCCAGATACATCCATATATATATAATCGTAGTACAGTATTTAAAACTACTAATGCTTTTCTACAGGTTGACAGTGTGGTGCAGATGGTTAGGAGCCTTTTGTTACAGGATTTAATCCCAGCGCATTTGACTGACATTCAAGAGAGTTTAAATGCAAGGGACTTAACACCAATATATTAGCTGGAGGGATGAAAAATTTGTTTCAGATATTAAACTCTTGCTTTCACATTATTCCCTTTATTTAGGACATTCCTTCCTGTGAGCACTTAAGAGTTTTCTGGTCTCTTTTGTATGAATCAATCAATTGTGATTATCTTGTTGTGACATGTTATTTTTATTGACCAATAAAATATTGTTACATGTACAACAGTGCCTATTTTATTACTCTAATTTATTTCAGGATGACTCAGAAAATGTACACACAAATATTACATGCTACACACCACATATTAATATAAAACAAATGTAAAAAATGAAATGACTGTAAAATTACCTCTCTGGTACATCAATACTTCCTTATTATGTTACAGTACAAAAATTATGTACCAATTAATAATAACAATAATAATAATCATCAAAAGCGGGGTAGCGGCCTTTCAGAAGTTGCAAGGGTGGCATTCTAGATTATTTACTGATATTGTAATCTTGTTTCAAGTTACAAATATAATTAAATCATAATAATGAATCTTACAAATTAAAAAAAAAAACACAGTAAAAATATTAGAACACACATGCAAGTATGACAGATTAGAAGCCACATAAACAGGTTGGCAAACTTGACAGCTATGAAAGGGAGTGGGAAGCGGCATGGAACCCTATAAGGTAGATGGTACGTATGCATTGTGGGAAAGAAACGTAGACGATAACCACCCTCAAACTCGAAATTTAATAAACTAGCAAAACAAAGATTAAAAGGGATGAACAAAATTAAAACAAAACGTTATGGATATAAACAAACTCATTTACAAATTGAGGTAAATTTGAACTGCATCCGCAGATATGCGTTACATACGATGATAATTTCAAATTACACCTAAAAAAGGAACACAGAAGGAACTTTATATGGTTTATCAAAAGGGCTAATCCCTAGTTACTAACTTAACAGAAAAGAAAGAAATGAAAACTTAACACAGAGGCCAATTAAGTAGCTTCCATTCTAAAAACACTTCCAAAAAGGAGCATAGCTTTAACTGGTTTGAGTTAAGCTACACTGAACTACCGGAGGTAAACCTGAGGAAAAGTTATTACATGTTAGTTACAAGGTTTTCTTTTAACAAAAGGAAAAGGGAATTGCCTCCAAAAATTAAATGTATATGCTTAGCTGAAAAGTCCGAAAAACAAGAAGGAACAGTGCTTATCCCGAGGCCGGCATCCCATCATGGGTTGGATCCAGGAGTGCGACCGCTCGCAAGGGAGGTCCGAAGCGAAAAGACACAGATACAAGCTTCGCTCCCATGAAGGAGTGAGAAGCCGGAAATGGTGCAGCTACCGAAGTGACCAATCAGGCAATAGAATTTTACTCCCAACTTTCACAGTCACCAATAATAACATTTGTTATTCTGACCAGTAAGGTCTCTTCATTCTTGATGATCCACATAATTCTATTGCGTAACAGGAAGCGACTGGAAATATGCTTCTAAAAACGGCACATGTACGTACATCCTGATTCATAATTTAGATACCTGATTTTAAAACTCACAGCTACATAATACCAACAAAAATTTCACAAATGAATAATAATAAATATGTACAACCACCTTTTTTTTTTTTTCAGAATAGTTATTCTTCTTTAAAGTTCACAATTTCTTTTCTTCACTACTCCAAAAACAATATCTTATACAACATCATAAGAAAAATTTTCCAAACAATAAGTCCAATGTTCATTTCCTCAAAGGAGATATTTTATACAACATAAATTTTGAAACAACAGTCTGGTCCATGGCTAAATGGTTAGCATGCTGGCCTTTGGTCACAGGAGTCCCGGGTCAGGAATTTTAACCATAATTGGTTAACTTCACTGGCACAGGGGCTGGGTGTATGTGTCATCTTCATCATAATTTCATCCTCATCAAGACGCGTAGGTCACCTACAGGCATCAACTCAAGAGACCTGCATCTGGCGAAACGAACTTGTCCTCGGACACTCCCGGCACTAAAAGCCATACGCCATTTCATTTTTTTTAAACAACAAATGAATTTTTCCGTCTTTTCCCCACAGCTGTCCCAACTCTGGCCACTGATACGGCCTTGTAATAATACTCAACATGGCTTAGCCATGTTGATACTGCTACATGGCTGAAAGCAATGGGAAACTGCAGCCATAACTAACTCCTGAGGACATGCAGCTCTCTCTGTATGAATGATGTACTGATGATGGCTTCCTCCAGTAAAATATTCTGGAGGTAAAATAGTCCCCCATTCAGATCTCTGGGTGGGGACTACAAGAGAGGGGGGCAATCATCAGGTGGATGGATACTGACATTCTGCGAGTCAGAGCATGGAATGTTAAAAGTTTGAATCGTTGTGGAATGTTAGAGAATCTGAAAAGGGAGATGGACAGACTAAAGTTAGATGTAGTTGGAACAAGCAAAGTACGTTGCCAAGAAGAGCAGGATTTTTGGTCAGGTGACTACAGAATTATCAACACAAAATCAAACGGGAAATGCAGGAGTTGATTTAATAACGAATAAGAAAATAGGGCATTGGGTAAGCTACTATGACCAGCATAATGCAAGGATTATTGTTGTTAAGATAGACACCAAACCAATGCCCACCACAATAAGTGCAGGTCTATATGCCTACTAGTTCAGCAGATGATGAAGGATTCAAAATATATGAAGAGAGAGAAGATTCAATACAATATGTGAAAGACAACGAGAATCTACTTGTGATGGGAGACTGGAATGTGGTAGTTGGCCAAGGAAGATTTTTTTTGCTAGTGGCTTTACGTCTCACCGACACAGATAGGTCTTATGGCGACGATGGGATAGGAAAGGCCTAGAAATTATAAGGAAGTGGCCGTGGCCTTAATTAAGGTACAGCCCCAGCATTTGCCTGATGTGAAAATGGGAAACCACGGAAAACCATCTTCAGGGCTGCCGGCAGTGGGATTCGAATCCACTATCTCCCGGATGCAAGCTCACAGCCGCGCACCCCTAACCGCACGGCCAACTTGCCCGGTAGGTCAAGGAAGAGAAGCTAATACAGCAGGAGAATTCGGATTGGGACAAAGGAATGAAAGAGGAAGCCGGCTGGTTGAATTGTGCACTGATCATAATTTAGTCTTTGCTAATACTTGATTCGAACACCACAAATAATGGTTGTGAATGTGGACAAGACCTGGAGACACAGGAAGGTATGAAATAGACTTCATTATGATTAGGCAGAAATTTTGAAATAACAAATTAATTTTTCCATCTTTTAGCCACTGCTGTCCCAACTCTGGCCACAGATATGGCCTTGTAATAATACTCAACATAGCTTAGCTGTGTTGATACTGGTACACAGTGGACGGTTAATGCACAAAATCTTCATGAATAACGACCTAAACTGCATACCAAACTCATGGTGTACAAAGCTGTTGTCATTTCCACACTGCTGTATGGCTGTGAAACTTAGACACTCTCTTGCCGTGATATCAAAAAACATGAGCGCTTCCACCAACAGAAAATGAGATTCATCTTGAATATTAAGTGACCAACACAGCACTTCTCGACATAGCACAGCTAAATAGCATTGAGGCAACAGTCATCGCTCATCAACTGAGATGGTTAGGCCACGTTCACTGCAAAGGTGATACCAGGCTTCCCCGCCAAATTCTTTGCGGTGAATTTTGCTCTGGCAGTAGACCTCATGGAGCCCCTCTTAAGCATTTTAAGGATCAGATGAAACACATCATGAAGACAACTGGTATAGATATACAGATATGGGAAGAATATGCTGTGGACTAGTCACTGTGGCGGAACACTACATCCACCGCTGTCAACTTGTTTGAAAGAGAACGCCGCAGACATCAAGAGGCCAAGCGACAAGCAGGAAAACTCTGTCAATTACGACCCCGCCCTCTCTTTCCATTCAGTGAGACTTGTGTGGGTGTATGTTTTATGCCAGGATTGGTCTGTTTAGTCATCGCAAACACATCCATAAACTGAGTTGAACTGGTCAATTTACAAGTGATAAGCTTTAACAGCTTCATTTCAAGTAATACTAATCCCGTATTGACTATAATCAATCAATGGATATTCAAGATAAACTTAAATATTATAATTACAATATATTCAATACAATATATAATTTAATTATATCTAGGACATGTTTCGTCCCCTAAGGGACATCATCAGCTAATAATAAATTAACATTAATATATCAGAAATAAATATTAAAATTGGAAAGACACATTAAAATTTTTGACAATTTAAAACAAGATCTTCAAATTTTGTTAAAATTGTAAGTCATAAGACAGGTAAAACAGTTAAATTGTCCATATTTCACTTGTTGATGTTCTTGGAAAATACCAGTTTTGCTTATAAAATCTTAAAATATCATTTGTTGTAAATAGCACACTTGATTTGTATCACTTGGTGAAAGATTTGTTGAAACTTAATAAGCATTCCTTAGATGGTATACCAAAATTTAAATGCTTCAGAATTTAAAGTCAGATTGGGGCCATGATGGTAAAGTTCTGTGTGGTAATGGATATAATTTTATCTGAAATAAAATAAAAAATAATATAAGTGTAAGTAACGTGAAATGGAAGATGAAATAAATATAACGTAATGTAATAAAATCATATTACTTACTCCTTATTATTGGCCCCGATGTGCGGAGAAGGACTTACTTCTACCGAGGTAAGTGTGCATCTGTTTTAAAACAAGTACTGGTAGTTGCTACACTGAGCGGGGAGTGTGGAGGGGAAGTAGAAGAGTGTGTTCTAAATTGGACAACCTGAGTGTCACCGAGCGTGTGACGTGTTAGAGTCTGACGTTTCTTCCTAACTTTCGCTTTTAATAGTTCTTCATATAAAATGTAATACTTCTCAGAAAGCTCATTGATATTATTTGTTAGAATGTTTCTCTAGTCCAGATAAATGTAGATTTCCTCATATATGTTTAATAAATGGCCTTTATTTACGGTTTTCAGTATTTTGAGGTCATTATCTATGTTTGTAAACATGTGATTGGAGTCGGTCATGTGTTCGCTCATGGCCGAGTATCTGTTGTATTTCTTGGCTCTGGTGTGTTCCTGATATCTTATAATGAAGTTCCTACCTGTTTGTCCTATGTAACTTTTTAAACAACTAGCACATTTCAGTTTATAAACACCCGAATTTTGGAATTTATTATTATTATTATTATTATTAACGATATGAGTGTTATAAAACAATTTCGAGTTTGTGTTGTTAGTCCTAAAAGCGATTTTTAAATTACGTTTTTTGAATAGATTCGTAATACTATATATTTTACTGCTATTATATGTAAATACGGCAAATTTCTTATTCTCTTTTTCTTTTTGTTCTTGTATTAATGTTGTCTTAGGCTTACTTTTTACTTTATTTATAATCCTGTTTACAAACTCTTTATTATAGCCATTCTTGTATGCTAAATGGTATATAGTATTAATTTCTTTTTTTAAATCCTGGGTTGAAAGCAGAATATTAAAAGCTCTGTAAATCATGCTAAAGAAGCCGGCTCTTTTATGAGCTCCCTGTCTTATGACTTACAATTTTAACAAAATTTTAAGATCTTATTTTAAATAGTCAAAAATTTTAATGTGTCTTTCCAATTTTAATATTTATTTCTGATATATTAAATTTATTATTAGCTGATGATGTCCCTTAGGGGACGAAACATGTCCTAGATATAATAAATTATATATTGTATTGAATAGGCAGACCGCTTAATTATAATATTTAAGTTTATCTTGAATATTCATTGACTGGTCAATTTATGCAGGAAGTAGTTATATATACTCGGATTGAGTTACAGTCAATGATGGATTAGGCAGAGATTCTCAAATCAGGTATTGGATTGCAAGATCTTCCCAGGAGGCGACGCGGACTCGACCACAACTTGGTGGTCATGAAATGCCATTTGAAGTTGAAGAAATTGAAGATCGGATGAAATACAAGAAGATGGGATCTATATAAGCTGAAAGAAAAGAGTGTGAAGGATTATTTCAAAGAATATATTGCACAAGGACTAAATGAAAAAGCTGAAGGAAACAACAGCTTAAGAGTGGACAGTTGTAAAGAATGAGATCAGTAGGGCTGCTGAAGAAAGGTTAGGTAAGAAAGGTAAGATCAAGTAAGAATCAGTGCAAAACTCGGGAGATATTAGTAGCTTAGTATAAACGGTGAAAATACAAGAATGCAAAAAATTAGGGGGGGCAGAAAAGAATACAGTTGGTTAAAGAATGAAGCAGATAGAAAGTGCAGGATAGGTAAGGAAGAATGGCTGAAAGAGAATTGCAAGAATGTTAAATGTTGTATGGTTGTAGGAAAAGTAGATACTGCATATAGGAAAATCCAGAAAACCTTTGGATAGGAAAACTAGGTGTATGAATATTAAGAGTGTAGATGGAAAACCACTTCTAGGGAAAGAACACAAGACAGTAAGATGGCAGGAACATATTCAACAATTGAATGAAGGGAAAGAAGTAAATGATCAGGTTCTGGAACAAAAAGAGGCTGCTGATGCTGCTGAAATGGGAGACCCAATTTTGAGCACAATTCGACAGAGCTTTGAGAGATCTAAATGGGAACAATGAAACCTTAATTGATGGCATAACCTCTGAATTAGAGACTGCTGTAGGAGAAACCAGCATGGCAAGGTTTCTCCATTTAGTGTGTAAGAGTACGATACAGGAGAAGTGCCATCCGATTTTAGAGAGAATGTTGTTATACCTATTCCCAAGAAAACAAGTGCTGACAAGTGTGAAATATACCACACCATTAGTTTAACATCTCAGGCTTAAAATTTTAACACATATTATTTAAAGAAGAATGGAAACACAAGTTGAAGCTGAGTTGGGAGATCAGTTTGGCTGCTGAAGATATCTAGGAACACGTAAAGTAATTATCACTTTACTTCTGATCTTAGAGGACAGAATCTAGACATAGATCTAGGAAAGGCATTTGATAATGTTGATCGGACCAAGCTATTTGAGATTCTGAAGGTGATCGGGATCAGATATCATGAAAGGAGAATTATCTACAATCTGTACAAAAATCAGTCTGCAGTGATAGAAACCAAAGGATGAGGAAAAGAAGCAGCAATCCAGAAAGGAGTGAGCCAAGGCTGCAGTTTGAACCCTCTCCTTTTGAATGTACATACAGAACAGGCAGAAAAGGAAATCAAAGAGGAATTTGGAAAAGGAATCACAATCCAAGGAGAGGAAATTAAAACTCTGATATTTGGCGATGATATTATTTTATCTGAGGCCGCAGAAGATCTGGAAAAATTGCTGAATGGTATGGACATAGTCTTGGAGAGGGAGTACACGATGAAAATAAATAAATCCAAAACAAAAGTAATGGCATGCAGTCAAATGAAGTCAGGTGATTCAGGAAATATTAGATTAGGAAATGAACTATTAAAAGAAGTAGATGAATATTATTGATGATGATGCTTGTTGTTTAAAGGGGGATAACATCTAGGTCATCAGCCCTTAATGGTACGAAATGAGACGAAATGTAATGACAATTTAAAAGTCCAAAATTCATCCACTGACCAGTATTCAAAACATGATGATGAAGAATGAATGAATGAATAAATAAATATGAATTTAAAATAATCAGCAGATCCAACTCACAATACTGAAAGTTAAAATAATTCCAAACTCAATCCTCTGACTAGAATTCAAGGAGACGGTGATGAACAATGATTATGAAAAAACTATCAGTGGATCCGACCCACACTGCCCCACCTTCCCAGAAACTATTGTAAAATAGTATTACTGACGAAAGGACTGCATCCAAAGCACAATCCTGAATCGATGTTGCTTGTTCTCTAAAGGGGTCCAAAATCCAGGTCAACGGTCTTATTGTACCTATCGCTAGTAAAGTATTTCTCATGTTGCGGTACTAATCAAAAGTAGTGTAGACTCACAGTGTTCCACAAATTATGGTATTACTCAGTATTATACGTTGCACAGGTAAAACGTAGACCTATGGTGCCACTCATATAGGGTTACCAACCGTCCGGCTTTTGCCAGACATGTCCTGCTTTTCAGTCATTTTGGTTATGTCCGGCCAGCATTTCTAATTTATCGACATTGTTCGGCATTTTTCGTTACAAGATTGCTCACTTAGGTTTCAGGCTGAAGACAGCAAGTTATTGTATCGTACATCAACTCTATGTGCTCAGGGCGCTACTTCCGAGGGTGGAAATAAGTAATACTAATATTTGATAACTCGAAGTCCAGGCATCGATCAATAATCAACGTGCTTCATTTCCACGTTTATGTTGAGAGAAACCGGAAGTGTCGAGAGCTACAGTTTACATGTGCTTGCCATATGATTTGCAGCTATTGTGTTTGGTTATCTGGTTGTCGCCGTAAATTATAGTGCGAGTATGCAGCGAGTGGAGTGAAATATTAATCTCACTGCACCCTATTACGTACCGATATATCATCTTTTCAACCTGAAAGGAGTGAATCTAAAAAAAGACAGTGTAAATTTTCAAATAAACTAAAACATAAGTATCCTTGCTTTACTCACGGACGCAGTGAAAGTGAAGTGAAATGTGCACTGTGTGATAGTTATGTTAATGTCGGATACAAAGGTGTTGGTGACTTGGAAAGACACGTTAACAGTGAAAAACACAAAAAGATGGTGAGAACTAGGTCAATATCATGTTCAATGTTATCATTTGTCACTCCCAAATATTCACCAGATGATAAAAAGGTTGAAGCCGCAGAAGCTACAACGTCATTTCATACAGTTTTCCATTACCAGTTGTACAAATCAATGGACTGCACAGCTAAATTGAATGAGTATGTTCTTAGGTTCTGAAGTAGCACAGAAACTGACCTGTGCAAGAACTAAAACAGAAGCCATAATAAATAATCTTATTGCTCCTCACTCGACAATATTATAATTGAAACTCTTAACAATAAAGTTCCATTTTTTGGCCTAGGAACAGATGCAAGCAATCATGGTGCACTAAAGTTGTTTCCAATTGTCATCCAATTCTTTGATTACAAAAGTAATGGCATTCAGATAAAAGTTCTTGATTTACAAGCATGTCCAAATGAAAGTTCTGAATGTATTTCCTCCTATACTTCAGATACTCTCAAAAAGCATAAAATTACTTCTAGATGCACTGCATTTTCTGGAGACAATGCCAATGTTAATTTTGGAGGCCTTGCACGCAGGGAAGGGAAGAATCTCTGCTCTCAAAAAAGACTTGAATGAAAACATAGTAGGTGTTGGATGTCCTGCTCACATTCTACATAACTGTTTGCAACATGGAGCTGATGCTCTTCCTGTTGATATTGAGTCTGTAGTGATGAAAATTTTCAACTTCTTTCATATATATGCAGTGCGCACTCAGGAACTGAAAGACTTTTGTGAATTTGTTGATGTAAATTATCTGCAGCTCTTAAATCATTCTAAGACTAGGTGGTTAACATTGTATCCAGCAGTTGAAAGAATCCTGCAATTGTTCCCAGCTCTGAAATCCTACTTTCTTTCTCAGGGTAGGAAGTCAGTGCCTTCATCAATTAGAACTTCAACTTCAACTTTGGATAAAGATACAACACTAGACTAACAATGGTCTTTTTTTTTTTTTTTAAATAACTTCCTTGAAAATGACTTTTCAGAGCTCTTTAGCTTCTTTCCTCAACCATGCACATTTTTCACTATAAAATTTTGTCACTTGAAAAGGAACATAATTCAGTTGTAGAAGTGCTTGAACTATTAGAATCTGTCCAATCTTCAATGAAAGGCAGACTTGAAGGTCAATTCATTCCCCTTAAAGTCAGACAGATGTTAAATACATTTTCAGAACATGGTTTGGATAAAGAATGCAAAGTGTTTATGGAGAATGTATCTTGTTTCTATGAAACCTGCACTGAGTACTTGGATAAATGGATGCATCCTATAGAGGAATTCAAGTGTTTCAAATGGTTGAAACTTCAAAACATTAAAGACCTCAGCTTTGACGATATTGTACCATGTATTCAGTACTTACAGTCAAAAGGTGTAGAAATAGATGATTCAAAATTATTCGACCAGTTCTGCAACGTAAGGGCTTATTCTAAAACTTCACCTTTGGATAAAGATACAACACTAGACCAACAATGGTCTGTTCTTTTTAATAAGTGCCAGAACATTGAGGTATTTTCTGAACTTTTGAACATTTGCCAGTTTTTCTTTGCCATACCAGACAGCAATGTCTCCACTGAACGTGTGTTTTCATTCATAAATGCTCAATGGACAAAGGAAAGGAACCGTTTGTTGGTAGAATCAGTGAAAGGAATGTTACTTGTAAAGTTCAATTTCAAAGATGTGTCGTGTGAAGAATTTTATAAATATGTACTTCAAGAAAATAACTCACGTCTTCTTTCAAAAGTAGGTTCTGTTGAAAAATACAGCTTCAAGGAAATGAACTGCAGCAAGGACTGATCATTAAGTAAGGTATTTACTTTGGTAAAAAGTTGTGTGTAATATATGTATAATTTTGTTATCGATTGAAATTGTCAGGCATTTTTCTTAAATGTCCTGCTTTTTGCTAAGCAATGTCCTGCATTTGGAAATTTTCAGTTGGTAACCCTACACTCATAAGCAATGCAAACCCACGGTCTTCCTCACATGGGTGCATTAATCACAGGCGCTGGTATTCCTGTGGTGTTCCTCACATAGTAGGTACCAATCACAGCCAATGCAGACCCATGGTGTCACTCATATAGCGATACTAACCACAGGCAATCCCCAGACCCATGATCTTTCTCACATAATGGTACTAATCACAGGCAACGTAAACCCATGGTGTTTCGCATACAGTGGTACTAATCACAGGTACTGTAAACCCACAGTTAACTACTCTCTGCTGCTACTAATCTCAAACATATTGTGTACCTAACATAGTGGTACTACTCGCAAGTAAAGGCGACCCATGGTGTTCCCAGCATGCTGGTACTAATCACAAGCAGTTTCATGGTTCTAATTCAATCATCTCTTGGTCTCCCCTTTTGGTCACTTCTTACAACAGGCAGGGAACACCATAGGTGTATTCTTTGCCTGGGTCCCCACCCACACGAGGAATGAATATTGTTACTAGGGTAGTAGAATAACTAATATTGGCAGAAGTAAAGATGACATAAAATGCAGACTAGCAAAAGGAAGGAAGGCCTTTCTTAAGAAAAGATATTTCCTCAATTCAAACATTGATACAGGAATTAGAATGATGTTTTTGAAGACTTTCATATGGGGCATTGCATTATATAGAAATGAAACATGGATAATAACTAGCTCATAAAGAAAGAGAATGGAAGCTTTTGAAATGTATAAAAAAAGGAATGTTGAAGGTGAGATAGGTGGATCGAATCATGAATGAAGAGAGATTGAATCGAACTAGTGAGAGGAGAATGATTTGGCAAAATTTGACCAGAAGAAGAAATAGAATGATAGGACACATCTTAACGATCACTGCTGCTCCAACATGACTTTCAGTTTTTGAACTGTCCCACAGCATGAAATTATCTGGCTGGGAAAAAAAATACATTTTCGACTAACCTATTTCCTTTATAAAGAGCATTATTTTAAGTTCTTGACTATTCGAAGAATACCTGACCACATAGCTTTTAAAGCTGTGTGTGGTATATCTTATCTCTACAGCTGTGTAAACATTGTGCCCCTTACTGATCCTTCCGTCTCACACTGTCAGTTGTCTGCAGTGTGATCTGATGAATCTATGGAACTAGTCACTGTGTTAAGATATTTGTAGTTTTAAAAATGGATCTTGCAGAGGAAGGTATGTACATTTTAAATATATACAGTTAGATTATTATTAATTGTTAATTTTGGTTCTTTCTCATGCATTCTGTGGTCTAAAATTTTGTTTAAATATGAACATATCTTCTTTAACGAGACCTACAAAAGAACCATCATCTCTCTCCGCTTTGACTTTTATATATGTAATAGGTGTGTATCCATATTACATGAATGCAAAATATTATGATTCGCAAAAGAGTAGTTAATGTTATTGTCTTTACGTCCCACTAAGTACTTTTTTGGTTTTCAGAGACACCATGGTGCCGGAATTTAGCCTCGCAGGAGTTCTTTTACATGCCAGTAAATCTACCAACACGAGGCTTACGTATTTGAGCACCTTCAAATACCACCAGACTGAGTCAGAACTGAACCTGCCAGTGCCTCAACCGTCTGAGCCACTCAGCCCGGTGCAAAAGAGTAGAACTGACGTCTTAAAATTATCTTTCTGAAGCTGGTCCATTAATTTCAAGAATAGATCTCTTTGAGGTATGGAAAAATTCCACTAAAGCAGAACACATAATGAAGATGGTGTCATGCGTACTTCAGCTTTACAATTTGAAGGATGTGGATGAAAAATTATGAAAGAAATAAAAAATTTCATGTTGAAAATGTCCTCTAAATTTAATGAAAGGTGGTTAAGAATCAGTAAACGCCTTTTCTTCATTTGAACGAGAACATCATTTTTGGCTTGATGTTGATGTTAATGAAAAGTTTCCACAGAAACTATATACTGTAGTATGTTTCAAGGAAGAAAATCTGGAGGTTTAAGCCTACCAAGTTCAAGTAGGGGTAGGCCAAAGATGGATTTTCAAGAGGCGGATAAGAGATGTAAAAAGTGAAAAGGGAAGGAACTAAGTTCTCTGTAAATTTTGTTAGCAGCCGAAATGTCTGCAGGTTTAGTGAAAGAACTACCAAATGCATCTCCGTCTCGTGCAACAAAAATTTAAAAATTCAGGAAATTGTACTAGAATCAGCTAGAGCAGAACACCCCAGAGAAAACACTGGCACTTTTCATTTCTGCATGGTTGACTGTACAGCAGTACGTATATACAGTAGACATATACAAGAATGCGAGAGCAGGGCACAATTTCAGTGAATGAAGTTTGCGCGGAAATCCAACTTCAGGCAATACTAGATCACACTATTAGTTGTTTGGTGAAAGTGCAAGAAGATGTTTTAACTGCCACTTTTCCATCATTGAATGGTGTTTCGTTTACACTTGTAAGTAAATGGGGGGGGCAACAGTAGTGCAGGACATAGTCAATATAAGCAGCCCTTCCAACATGAAACCTGAAATGATGAATATTTATTCATCATATTCTTTGTCCCAATACAATTTATATCTAATTCTGAGGACAGAAAAACAGTATGGTAAAATCCTAATACATCATCACCCAGGCTCTGTCGCCCTATTAAGGTTTAATTTGCTGAAGAATTGACTGCACTAATAAATGAAGAGATAAAAAAAGATTGAGAACCAGAATGCATGTGTGCAGCCTTCTGTAATAAATACTGGCACTGACAAAATCTTAGTTACTCATTCACTTTTGAGTACAATGATAGATGGCAAAGTCTGTAATGCAGTAACAGACGATGCAGCACAGAAATGCTGAGTGGAGCAAGTCCCAAAGAAATGAATTCAATAAGCTGCCAAAGCAGAAAAGTAGATATGGAAACGTATTCCTTCGGAATATCTTCCTTACATACCTGAATTAGTTCTTTCAAGTGATTGCTCCATATCAGTTACCGTTGAAATGTAAAATGTGGCAAATTAGAGGGACCAAAGGAAAAGCTGTTGTCAAAGAAAGGAAAAGTGAAATTCAAAAGGAATTTAAGAGAAAGATTGGAGTTGACATAGATAAATCAAAGCCTGGTTTTGGGATATTTAATGATGAGAACATGGCCAAACGATTCTTCTGAGATGCAGAAGTAAGTGCCGAAATAGCTGAAATTGAAGTAAGCCTGATCCACAGGTTTCACATTATATTGCAAACCATAACTTGTGGATTTGAAATTAATATAAGGGCATTCAAGGAATGTCTGGATACTGCATGGAAACTATAATTATGTTGAACTGTATCCATAGTTCTACATGCCAGCTAGCATCCACAATTTTTAGTGCAAGGTCCTGAAATAATTTCTTTGTCGATTACGTTATAGTAGAAACATGTCTCAAGTACTAACAAATAAGGATATTCTTTCATGATTATTTGTAACTTCTGATCACTTAATTTCTAGCCTCTGGAAACCTGCTAGTAAAGGAGTAATTGCATTGCAACAGGAAGCAATCAGCTTGCTTTCCTGTCCTCCACCTGAATCCCATACCGATTCTGACACTGAATCAGATTTATTATGTTAATTTGTAGGAATATATTCACTGTTCCTGATTGGTTTTCTCAGTCTGTTCATTCTATATTCTTCTTCTTCTTCTTCTTTTGAAACCACATTGAATCACTTTGAGGGTTGACCCTTTGATTTGTCAATTTCTTGGTAGGAACTGTCCAAGCCTTGTGGTCCTCCCTGTACTTCTTCATACGTGTTGATATTTTTGCCCTTTCTTGTGTGGAGAATATTCTAGTTGGGATTTTCCTCTTTGTAAATGTAAAGTGGAAATTCATATTTTTCAAATGTTGTGTTTACTTTTCTCTTATCCATAGTGTCATCTGGTGTAAGGCCAATTTGTTTCAAATCCTCCCTAATTTTTTTTATCCATCTGCATCCAGTTGTAGTATTTTATGAAGCAAGATTGTACTGCACTAGCTGTTTCAGAAGTCACAAATCTGGCATTCTCAGGATGTGGCCAAAGTACCCTAGTCTTTTCTTGTGCATGGTATCAGTAATGGGTTCAAATTTCTGATATACAACATTGTTAGGTACTATTAGCCATTGCCCATCCTTTTTTTTTTAGCTTTTATTAATAAAAGTGCTTCCAATTCTTCTTTCGATCTTCTCTAATCTGCCAGTTTTGGATTGTTTGTAGATGAAATAATGCTTCTGCGTTCATTCTCTATTACAATACTGATATTATTATTATTATTATTATTATACTCACTGTTTATATGAGTATATTTCATTAACCCTAAACTGGGTGCGCTGGTGAATTTCGTTCACCAACCTGCGTATTTCATCTGTACTTGTTAGTTCCTAAGAGCTACAGCCGTCGCGCTGCTAGTACCTTCCGGCAAAGTCTTATCGATACTCTCAGTGTAGCGGTACCTGTTCAGGAAATTGTACGTGTCACACTATTTGACCGTGACTCGCACGTGCCGTCATTTGGTGAACTTTCTTTACCACACGCCTGGAAATGTAAGTAAAATTGTACCTTAAACGTTCTTGGAGTTTCATTATTTTAAAATGTAGACTACAGAGTAAACAAAAGTAACTATCTATTTTTATTGTAGGGCGAAGTTTGTGAAGGATGAAGACATACAAATGCAGTTACAGGAATTATCTGATGAGGAGGAAGGATCTGAGAGAGCTAAAGTTTATGATTTTTCTGATGGTGAAAATGAAGTGGTAAATTATTCAGACATTGATCAGGATAGTGAGAGTGAACGAGAAGGTGATGTAGGCGTAGTTGGTGTCGATGAACACGACGAACTAGGGCCTTTTTTTTTTTTGGGAAAGACAAAACAATGTGGTGTACCACTAGCTTGTCAAGGGCTATCTCTAGGATTGAAAAATCTTTCGTTTCAACTCATGAATAAGTGATTGGTTGAACGAGCTAAGATAGGAACACTGCCTCTGGATATCCAAGCAGTGTTATCCCCATACCATCACGAAGAAACATTAGAAGAAACAAATTGCCATCAAAGAGAGGACGATGCATTCACTGTGAGTGGAAACAAAATCAAGTCACCACAATGAAGTGTAATCATTGTCATAACTTTGTGTGTGAAGCACACTCTAAAAGATGCATTAGATGTGTAAGCTGTGAGAATAATGATAATGATTAATGAAGATTGTTAGAAGTGTTTCATTAAAAGTTCTCATGAGTTAAGTATTCATCTGTTTCAATTTTATTTTCAGTCTTCTACCCATGAACATTTTAACCTTTTATTATTATATTTATGTACTGTCACTTGTAATTTGTGTTGTAATTATTATGTCTAAGGATTATAAAGCACATAAGGAGTAACAATAACAGTCGTGTAAGAGTTAGTACTTGTTAACCAGTTGCTAAGACTAAGAAAAATGAACTTTAGGGTTAATGTAATTTATAACATTAAAAATTTACTAAGTTTAAAATGTGTACTTTGTGATAAATCTATGATTTGTAACTAATTTGTCATTGTTTTAACTTGAATTTTATATGTATCAAGGGATTACTTATTTCGAGTATAACAAAAACATTTATTCTTTTTAAAATTAGCAAAAAGATTTTTCAAAGTGTCAGTTCAAAATAACATTTTATCATTTTATAAATGTTTTCTGAATGAGCAATAAATTCAAATAAATTAAGACTTGGCTGCAATTATTTTAGTTTAGCACTGTAACTTATAACTAGAGTCCGGGTAAATAGTCCCTTTATGATATCTTAAACATTTTGTTATTGATCCATATTCCTATTTGATCTCTAATATTTCATACATTTAACAGGAATACACTGAAGTTTCAGTTCATTGCTTCTATTCAGTAAGCTAAGTAAGCTAAGGGGACTTTGTTCTTGGTCCCTACATATAAAGTTTCCCATTTTATTCAATCTTCCCCTAATCAAAAAAAAAAAACTTATTAGCACGTAATGCACTATATTTAATGTAACAGTAATTATGTAATTACAAATGGAAATGGAAGAAGTTTGTTTATAAATTTGAAAATGTAGTTTTGTCCAGCTAGAATGCTGAAATTTCACACTGTGTGTCCATGCAGGGGTAGACCACAGTATAAATATGACAAATAGATTTTTTTTAACCGATCATTATTCTGTCCTGTAAGTGCCAGCCTTCTCATTTAAAATAAACTGAAAAGTATAATACAGACAACACACACATTTATCGCAACTATTTTCTTCTTATACAAATGTATCCATGCTTCGCTACAGTATTCTACACTGTATACGGATTTCGACGTAAATTACTGAACACACAATGAGTAAGATCTTAGTAAATTTCATCTCTTAGCGTTATCTGAGAAACACCAAGGGTGAGGCCCCATGCGTCGTTTCCCTGTAAGGTGTGAGTTTTGATGATAATGGCAGGCCTCCGTTTCTGCTTCCATCACAATTGAGTTTGGGAGTTCCTACTACAATGGCAGGCTCACTTGCTTACCGCAATTCCCAAATGAGATGGGGAGTTTTCATTATAATGGCAAGCCCCTTTGTTTACAACCAGTCACGATCAATTTGGAGAGTTTTCATTAGAATGGCAGGCCTCCTTTCCTACTTCCAGACATATTCCAGTTGAGAAGTTTTCATTATAATGGCAGGCACCTTCCCTACTGCCAGTAAAATTGAGAGGGGAATTTTTCATTACAATGTCAGGCCCCCTTTACTAATGCCAGCTATAGTGGAGTTGGAGAGTTTATTATAATGGCAGGCCTCCTTTCCTACTGCCAGTCACAGTTGATGTGGGGAGTTTTGATTACAATTGCAGACACCTAGCTAATGACAGTAGAGCTTTAATTATAATGATAGCGCCCTCATTTCTAGATCACTACAAATCGACTTCAATGTAACATATATATAGATATACGAAAGTAAATGCACATTTATAATTACAGACTTTCATTTACAGATTAACTGCTGCTAAACGGTACGTCATATCAACGAATGGATTATGCCATCAAATGCCTTTTTTTTTTTAGTGTTCTACATGGTTGGCCCTAAGATATTTTCTTGTATCTTCTATATTTACGGGTTAGATTTAGAAACTTTGAATAGGGTGAAATTTGGGTACAGTTTTCCCATATTGTTTTATTTTTCTTATACTCATGTGGAAAGTGAAACCATAAAATTTGGCTAGCATATGGCCACTGGTCATACTAACAGGCATGCCAAATATGATGATTCTACCTTTCTAATAAGTGTGTCAAACTATGAAGTATACATGCAAAAAGTACAAAATTGACCTAAAATTGGGAAATGCAGCTCTATCTAGCATATAAGGGATCAAGATACGATTAAAAGTCATACGACCAAAGTTGTAGATCTCTTCATACTGGGTGCGAATGTGTCATCTGTTTTGTGATACGACTTATCATTTAGTCTCCAAATACCTTGAAACAAAGGTCAGCACTATCATTAAAATTGCCTCCATATTTCAATATTTTTCAGGGACAAAAAGTTAAAACATTTTCCCACCAGTTACAGGCCAAAAGCTATAATTTTGCCAAATTTCAATATTCTAGCTCGTCTGGCACATGGTGCCGCCATCTTGATTCGGGGAGGCTAGACATTAGGACTTTCACAAAACATTTAAGCCTAGGAAAACTATAGCTCATTCCTTTAGAATATATACTCCAGTAGAGAAGGAAATGCTTACACTTGCGTTCTTATGCTGAGCCCCAACTTAAGAAACCCCCAGCCTGGCTCCCTCGGGGACTTTCGTGAATTTTATTTTATTCTAGGTATCCTGAGGTTATCAGCTACTCTGGTAGCGAGTTTTCAGTTTCTAAAATGCCTCAAAGTCCCTCAGTAATTCATGTCTATTTTCATTTATATATATTTATAAATCGCTCCAAACCAGCTTCCATTTATATTGTACCTTATCACATGTCGTAAATTTTGCCTGGCTAACACATCAGAAGAGATCAAGGAGCATCCAGAGTGGGTCTCCCAAACTATCTAGCTAATATTCTAACTAATTTTAAAAGGACAGGGATATAAATACATAAACATGAATGAGAACCAAGTAGATGGGGACATAAACAGGTTTATTCGACCAAAACATACAACGTAGATCAAAATCCCCAATGAAAACTCAACACAAACCATACAAAGGAAATACAAGAAGTCACAAAGTGACGGCAGGTCTCGAATCCCTATAGAAATTAACTTACATCTCGGAATGTGAGTGAATTACCTTGATGCAAAAAAGTACTCGCAGTAATTCGGAACAAAACCTAGCCTTAGGTTAGGACATACCCTCTCATGGTGGCAAGCTTTCAACATAAAATTGGGCCTCTGTCGGCTGGTCCAATAATAAATCTTTCAACCTTTACGTCTGGGATTCATCCATGCAGAGGTGGTGGTGGTGGTGGTGGTGGTGATTATTGTTTTAAGAGGAAGCACAATTAAACACCCATCGTCTATATAACACTAATAAGAGAGAAAAAAATGGAAGACTATTAAATATTTGTCTGATCTACTTTTAGATATTTTACTCTGGCCATCCACATTAATCACAGCGATTCTCATCCTCTCATATAATAGAACCCCATTTGAAACAAGAGCACTTTTGTGAGCCAACCAGCCATAGCCTTTCTCAAAGATCTTTCCATTTCAACGTTGGGGAAATATCTCCCACTGCTTTTTATCACTACATTGCCGGGCTGAGTGGCGCAGACGGTTAAGGCGCTGGCCTTCTGACCCCAACTTGGCAGGTTCGATCCTGGCTCAGTCCGGTGGTATTTGAAGGTGCTCAAATACGTCAGCCTCGTGTCGGTAGATTTACTGGCACGTAAAAGAACTCCTGCGGGACTAAATTCCGGCACCTCGGCGTCTCTGAAAACCTTAAAAGAGTAGTTAGTGGGACGTAAAACAAATAGCATTATTATTATTATTATTATTATTATTATTATTATTATTATTATTATTATTATTATTATCACTACACTGGAATGTCATGAACTATCTTAACTTTATGTTGCTTAGACACCCCTAACTCCAGGTTGAAATTTCCTGTTGAAATTTCTGTGGATGTGGCAAACCTAGGTGACACCATTCATTCA
Organism: Anabrus simplex; assembly: GCF_040414725.1. Taxonomy (NCBI): domain Eukaryota; kingdom Metazoa; phylum Arthropoda; class Insecta; order Orthoptera; family Tettigoniidae; genus Anabrus; species Anabrus simplex. The sequence goes on from NC_090265.1 coordinate 1,381,528,543, forward strand.
AATGACGCTTTCATTCAGGCTTGTAGGTTCGTGCCCATGTCTCATCAATGGCAACATTACGCTGCAGAAATGAGTCTCCTTCATTGCGGTATCTGTCCAGGTGGATACCAGTGCCATATCTGCACATTGGCGAGCTGATGTTGAATCCAACAGGACACAATTATCTTCATGTTAAGATATTTCATCAGTATGTGCTGCACCATTTGATGATTGAGACCAACCTCTATGGATAACTCCCGGATAGTCCATCAATGGTCTATGGAAACAAGACCACTCACGATGTCAATTTCACCTTGAGGAATGGACGGCTGACCTGTGTGGTGCAAATTTGCAGTCACATTCCGACCTGCACGAAAAGCCTTGACCCATCGTGCAAGTCATAAACGATAATGCATTCTCGCCACAGGCTTCATGGAATTCTCGATAACATTCTGATGCACTTTTGCTAAGGGAAATCTCAATTTTAATCCATGAACACTGATCACCTTTTGAAAACATGCTTTAGAGCAGTGAAATCAACACTCTTCACTTAAACAATACACAGCAACACCACTCCCAACTGGATGCCCATCAAATGCACACTACACATTGACACCACCACAACCTGACCACGCCCATATTCCTTTTGTGCATACCTGATCTCCTATGAGTGTCTGGACTATGTTGCAACTAGTTTATTTGCAGCCCTCGAAGATAAGCATGGGCATGTTTATAAGTACAGACCTTCATTTCAAGATTTCTTGCTCCAAAACAGTACGTCATATCGACAAACGGACTGCGCCATCAGACACCACTTTTAGTGTTCTACAGGGTTGATTCTATGATATTTTCTCGTATCTCCTATATTTATGTGTTAGATAGAAACTTTGAATAGGATGAAATCTGGATACAGTTTTCACACAATGCTTTACTTTTCTGATACTTATGGGGCAGGTGGAATCAAATTTGGCTAGTGTATGGCCACTGGTCATGTCAGCATGCATGCCGAATTTGATGATTCTACCTTTCCTATAAGAGTGTCAAACTATAAAATATCTGTGTAAAACAGTATAAATGTTACATATCTCTGTCTCACATATAAGGAATATCGATACAAATAAAAGCCATAGGATCAAAGTTGTAGATCACTTCATGCTGGGTGCAAATGCGCAATAAAGTAATTTAATAGATATTTTCTTACCAGATATTGTAACAGGAGTTGAATCATGGCTAAGAAATGATATAATGGATACAGAAATTTTCTCACGGAACTAGTGTGTATCACAGAGATAGGATAGGAATAGTAGGAGGGGTGTATTCATTCTTGGGAAAGAAGGATTTGTAAGCTACAAAAAAGTTAAAGATGACAAACATGAAACTCTAGGTGTAAGACTCATTTCTAAATATAATAGGCAACTTGATGACTTTGGAGTATACAGACCAGGAAAGGGTAGGACACCTGATTCAGAAAGTGATGGAACCAACAAGAGGGAGGATTATTCTGGACGTGGTGCTGGTAAAACCAGATGAGCTCTATACAGAAACCGAAGTAATAGATGGTATTAGTGATCACGAAGCTGTTTTGGTCGTAGTTAAAAATAAATGTGATAGAAAGGAAGGTCTTAAAAGTAGGACTACTAGGCAGTATCATATGACTGATAAAGCAGGCATCAGGGAGTTAAAAAAAAATAACTATGATCAGTAGAAAATGGTAAATAAAAATGTAAACTGACCATGGGATTAGTTTAAAGCAGGGGTTTCCAATTTGTATGGGCTCGACGGCCATAATGGAAATCTTAGTCATGTTTGCGGGCCGCAATTGAATAATGGGCCAATTTTCGTAAAATTCTGCATATAGTAGGCCTACAGAAGTACCACTATGAAAAAATAATATGCATAATTCATTTGAAATAAAGGTTTGATAATTTTAATTACTTAGGTAAAACATTATTTTACAATTGCATAAAAGAGTGACATTTGGATCCGGGCTGAGTGGCTAAGATGGTTGAGGCGCTGGCCTTTTGAAGCCAGCTTGGCAGGTTTGATGTTAGATCATTCCAAAGGTGCTCAAATACGTCAGCCTGGGGTCAACTGATTTACTGGCATGTAAAAGAATTCCTGTGCGACAAAATTCCGGCAACTCGGCATCTCCGAAAAACATCAAAAGTAGTTAGTGGGATGTAAAAACCAATCATTATTATCTGAAATTTGGATTTTAAATTTTTTTAAATGAAAAATAATCCATTCAGATCAAGTGAATTTTTAAAAAGAGGAAATAATATTAAAGAATGAACTAGTTCGGACTTGGGTCTATAACGAATATAAAAATTAATACATTTCTGAACGACCTATAAAATATTATTTTGTAACTATTCTTCACATTATTTATTAAAATGCTCTCGCGGGCCGCATTATATGGCTTCATGGGCCACATGCGGCCCGCGGGCCGCCATTTGGAAACCCCTGGTTTAAAGCAACTGTTGAGGAATATGAAAACAGGTTTGTACTTTTAAAGGTGGTAAATACCCACTTTATTATAACAGAGAAATAAAGAGCCTAAGAAGAAAGTGCAGACTGGAAACAAAAAAAAAAAAAAAAATGCTGTGGAAGTAAGGAGAAATTGAAGGAACTTACTAGGAAATTGAATGTAGCAAAGAAGGCAGCAAAGGATAACATGACGGCAAGCATAATTGGCAGTCATACAAATTTTAGTGAAAAATGGAAGGGTATGTATAGGTACTTTAAGGCAGAAACAGGTTCCAAGAAGGACAATCCAGGAATCATTAATGAACAAGGGGGTGTGTATGAGATGATCTTCAAAAGGCAGAAGTACTCAGGCAATAGTATGTAAAAATTGTTGGTTACAAGGATAATGTCCGGATGGAGTAGGTCACTAATACAAAAGAAGTATTAAAATTTACCTATGATAATATTTACCATAAGATACAAAAGTTAAAAACTAGAAAAGCGGCTGGAATTGATCAGATTTCTGGGGATGCATGAGACTGAATGGGTTGCTTTATTTCTAGAAAATAGATCTCAGAGAATTAGAGTAGGTGAAGCTTTATCTGACCCTGTAATTAAGAGGGTATTAATTACAGCAGTTTTATTGGACAGTTAAGTTTTCTTTAAAGCTGGTAAGGAATGGTAAAGACCCACCTTATTATAATAGAGAAATAAAGCGACTAAGAAGGAGGTGCAGACTGGAAAGAAATAGATTTAGAAATGGCTATGGAAGTAAGGAGAAATTGAAGTTATGATGGAAAGCATAGTAGGCAGTCATACAAATTTTAATGAAAAATTGAAGGGTATGTATAGATACTTTAAGGCAGAAACAGGTTTCAAGAAGGACATTCCAGGTATCATTAATGAACAAGGGGATGTGTATGTGAGGATCTTCAAAAGGCAGAAGTATTCGGCCAGCAGTACGTAAAGATTGTTGGTTACAAGGATAATGTCCAGACAGAGATGGTGACTAATGGTAAAGAAGTATTAAAATTTACCTATGATAACAACAACACTTATAATAAGATACAAAAGTTGAAAACTAGAAAAGTGGCTGGAATTGATAAGATTTCTGAGGATATACTAAAGACAATGGGTTCGGATATAGTACCCTATCCGAAGTACTTATTTGATTATTTTTTGCATGAAGGAGCTCTACCAAATGAATGGAGAATTGCTATATTAGCCCCTGAGTATAAAGGAAAGGGTGATAAATATACAGGTGAAAATTACAGGCCAGTCAGTTTGACATGCATTGCACGTACGTAGGTGGATCAAAAGGTTAGTTGCATTAACGTGCCGCAGCAGCGCGCTGTGTGTCGCAAACGTGGGCACAGCGGAGAAAGGGACAGACACTGCCCACATGTCTCTTAGGCAGGTTGCTTTGGTGTCTCGTCTAGTATTGCGTGAATAGTGGCGAAATGCAATGGCACGTCAACTGGACGTTCACTCCAAATATGAGGTGCATGCAACAATCCGATTCCTATGGGCCAAAAGGAAGAATTGCATGGACATTCATCGTGAAATTAGTGCTGCGTATGGGGAGCGGGCCATTTCCCGGCAAGATATCGTAAAGTGGTGTCAGCAATTCTAAGCCAGACGCACGGATATGACGGACAACCATCACGAAGGCAGGCCCGCAACATCCAGGACCCGTGCAAAGGTCAACAGTGTGAATGCGATCATTAGACAGAACCGGCGCAAAGATGGGTCCCACATCTTCCCACCAATAAGCACAAGGGACAACATTTCCAAATCTCCCTGGCATTTTTGCAACGCTATGCCGCAGACGGCAACGGGTTTCTGCGGCGAATCGTCACAGGCGACGAAACGTGGGTCCACCACTTCACCCCCGAAACGAAGCAAACATCAATGGAATGGGTGCACCCCTCATCACCACAACGAAAGAAGGCCAAGGTTCAACCTTCAACTGGTAAGGTTATGGCGACTGTGTTCTTTGACATGGAGGGTTTGCTGCACGTGGAATTCATGCTGAAAGGAATGACGATCAACGTGGCGTCGTATTGTCAAACGTTGCACCGGTTGCATAAAGCAATTAAAGAGAAACGCCGGGGGAAATTGAGCGCCGGTGTGATTTAGTTGCGCAATAATGCAACACCTCGCAAGACCCGCTAAACGAGAGAACTGCTGCAGCGTTTCAAGTGGGAGGTCTGGCAACATCCACCCTACAGTCCCGACCTAGCACCACGTGACTTTCATCTGTTCGGTACGCTCAAAACGGAGCTCGGTGGTCGACGTTTCCAGACCGATGAGGAGATGAAGGTCGCTGTCTCCGAGTGGTTGCTGAACGCTGGAGGAAATTTCTATGCATCCGGCATCGACAAGTTGGTTGTGTGTTCGCAGAAATGTTTGGAGTATCTCGGAAACTATGTGGAAAAGTGACGTTACAGTGTATGTCGTTAGAGTCGTGTTGCTGTTGTATAGGTGGTGTAATAAATGGCCATAACTGGGAAGTGCAACTTATTTTCTGATCTGCCCTCGTAAGCTTTGGGAAAGCATTCTTTCTGATTAGACATGTTTGCGAAATTAATAACTGGTTCGATATAAGGCAGTTCGGATTTGGGAAAGGTTATTCCACTGAAGCTTAACTTGTAGGACTCCAGCAGGATATAGCAAATATCTTGGATTAAGGAGGACACATGGACTGTATTGCGATTGACCTGTCTAAGGCATCTTATAGGGTAGATCATGGGAGACTACTGGCAAAAATCAGTGCAATTGGACTAGACAAAAGAGTGACTGAATGGGTTGCTATATTTCTACAAAATAGATCTCAGAGAATCACAGTAGGTGAAGCTTTATCAGACCCTGTAATAATTACGAGGGGAATTCCTCAAGGCAGTATTATTGGACCCTTATGTTTTCTTATATATATATATATGACACATGGGTAAAGAAGTGGAATCAGAGATACGGCTTTTTTCAGATGAAGTTATTCTGTATAGAGTAATAAATAAGTTTCAAGATTGTGAGCAACTGCAAAATTACGTCAATGTTGTGAGATGGACAGCAGGCAATGGTATGGTGATAAACAGGGTTAAAAGTCAGGTTGTGAGTATCACAAATAGGAAAATTCCTCTCAGTTCTAACTGCTGCGTTGATGGGGTGAAAGTTCCTTATGGGGATCACTGTAAGTACCTAGGTGTTAATATAAAGAAAGATCTTCATTGGGGTAATCACATAAATGGGATTGTAAATAAATGGTACAGATCTTTGCACGTGGTTATGAAGGTGTTTAGGGGTTGTAGTAAGGATATAAAGGAGAGGACATACAAGTCTGTGGTAAGACCCCAACTAGAGTATGGTTCCAGGGTATGTGACCCTTACCAGGATTACTTGATTCAAGAACTGGAAAATATCCAAAGAAAAGCAGCTCAATTTGTTCTGGGTGATTTCCGACAAAAGAGTAGCATTACAAAACTGTTGCAAATTTTGGGCTGGGAAGACTTGAGAGAAAGAAGACAAGTTGCTCTATTAAGTGGTATGTAAATACAAAGTATGAGAATTATAACGTATAAGTGGTATGTTCCGAGCTGTCAGTGGAGAGATGGCATGGAATGACATTAGTAGATGAATATGTGTGTAGGCTATATCTTCATTTTGCAATCTTTCCTACTTTTAAAGTTGGAATTCAAGAGGACAAATTGGGGCAAATTTTTGTTTATAGGAAGGGGATTTAGTGATTGGAATAACTTACTAAAGGAGATGTTCAGTAAAATTCCAATTTCTTTGAAATTATTCAAGAAAAGGGTAGGAAAACTAACAGACAGGGAATCTACCACCTCAGCGACTGCCTTAAATGTAGATCAGTAGTGAATGATACCGTCTGGCGCATTGCCGCGATGACAGCACTGTTTGGTCAGCTTTAGATTAGCCTATGCAAGGATGGCCTTTCTTAGGAACATAAGTTTGTACCGGTACATCCTTATCACAAATGGACATATTAGAAAGATGTTTCTGAAGATCATTTCTGCAGAAACAAAGAATACGATAAACCTTAATGATGGTCCTTGACTGAACGTAACTACTGGGCAATCTTTGTAGTGATGGTCAAGACAGTGTGGTAGTAGGGGAATTTAATGTTCTAATTGCAAGTGGATTATGGTACAAAAAGTATGTTAGTAGCTTTTCCTGTGGAATGGGCTCTTCCTTTGGGTGACTGGGTAACTGAGAGGTTCTTAGGATATATTCCCTGGTGCAGCTGTTTGTTTGAGAGTCACAAATAGTTCTTAACAGGACTCTATGATCCCAAGCAGAAGCTGACCTTTCCATGTTTATGTGGGACTGCCAGGGCACCCAGGGTGAATTTCAAACTTGGCCAAGCATTTTTAGACCAGATGCCTAGAGCCCTGAGCGTATGCAGATACCTGCAAAGTTGGTGTCTTGGCAGATGCAAACTGTATGACAGTGCGGATAATTTTGCTAGTAATGTCTAAATAATGTTTATTAATTTTCACTCAGATATACTCTTATTTTTGCTTGTGGATAGGCAACCCTTGACAGTGGTGTGGGAGAATGGTGATATATAAAGAGCCTTGAGACCATAAAGCCGTAAATCTGACCGCAACCTAACTGGCTCCTGCTTGCAGTTAATGGAAGGAAGGAACAAAGGTCAATACGTCGGTAGTTGTCACAAGAGAAAATCCCTCAAACCTGTGATCGTGGGGGTTCTGGTGCCAGGTATCCGACCTATTGTATTATGTTAACAGATCTATCTGTTTCAATACCTTGGGTGTAATATACTGTAGTTAAATATGTACAATATCCACGGATAGCTATTCGCGGATGTGGATGAAGGAAGTGCGGATGCAGAGCAGATAATATATATTTTTTTGCTATTGGCTTTACGTCGCACCGACACAGATATGTCTTATGGCGACGATGGGACAGGAAAGGGCTAGGACTGGGAAGGATGCGGCTGTGGCCTTAATTAAGCTACAGCCCCAGCATTTGCCTGATGTGAAAATGGGAAACCATGGAAAACCATCTTCAGGGCTGCTGACAGTGGGGTTTGAACCTACTATCTCCCGAATACTGGATACTGGCTGCACTTAAGCGACTGCAGCTATCGAGCTTGGTCGGATAATATTTTGTATATCCGCGCAGGACTCTAGGAGAAGTCCCCCTGCCCCTATCATGTGCTTATCTTAGTGAAAATCCCACTCAGAGTCATCATGATTCAAATTTGGGACAGTAGGGTTGGGAGTTGAACAGCAGCAGGATCTTCATTATCACAGATCGTAGAAAAAAAAAAAAAAAAAAAAAATGGTGTAATGCATAAAAGTTTGGTAATAGGTGTTTCTACTACTTCTGTTACATGAAATTTTGCACAGGATAAAATGTACACAACATAGATACTGTAGTTGAGAATTCAGTTATAGATCTTCCTCTAAGCTACCACTCCACTGCGCACTAATTAAACAGAATCAAGTTACAACTTGTACCGAGTTTTTAAAAATTACAGTCCAGTAATTTCCTGTGATGTCAAGAGAGTCATAACGGACGAGAACGCAACTGAACCTATTTTCTACTTTGTTTATCTGATCCAAGATAAAAATGAAGTGTAGGGCAGCTAGTTAAAAGGATCATTTTAGAATTAAATATTGAGCAATATCTTCAAATGAGAAAGAGGTTTATTTTCATACACCTTTGAACACAAAGATTTGATCACCCTCAAAACGTACAATGCTGTTTAGGTTACACTCACAGTGACATATATCCCAGTGGTTTCAGGATCAAAATTATGTTCCAAATAATTTATCTTTTGAACCTTCTTAGATATTTTACATATGAGGTGTCGAAGTTCAAAACAGAGTTTCAAACTGGACAGGCCCCGGTTTCAAAACCGGAGAAGTTCAAACTATCTTCCAATAAATCATCACCTAATTTGGCTAAATGAACACACATCAGTGTTATAAAATATTCTATGTTATGTGTCTATACAACATTTATCCATGTTTTCTCAGAAACTGGAAAGATAAATATGTCTAGTTTTGAAACTAGACACCTCACATAATCAGGATCACATACTACTAAATATTTCAGTAGCACACCTTTCAGACATCCTACTAAAGTTAACCAAAGTTAACTCTTCATTCCAGGAACTCTGTATAAAAATTCACCATCTTCATCATAGAAACAATCATCAACTCTAAACAAACTGCCTTTGCCTTTGCATGTATGAGGAATTTTTATCCATTCAGGAAGTTGCTTTGTTTCATGTCTAGTACTTGGGACACTTTCTTTATTACCCGGAACTTCTTGAAGAGTCTTTATCGAAAAATTATTTACCGGTACTTTTAAAGATGATGATTTTTCTTTCTCAACTAGGTCCACACTTTCTCCACACCTCAATGTAGCTTTGTCGTCATTTTTGGTAGATTCTGTTTCATTGGCACTTGTTCCCTCTCTACGATACCTATTCAAGATTGACAGCATATCATTCTTTTTATCATCAGGCAACAGAAATGTATCCACATCAGGTGGAACAGAAACAGTGGGTACCTTTCTGGAATCAGGAATTTTGGTATTATTTTCACCTGCTTTTAATGCTTTGTATGATTCAATAATATCTCCAAATTCAGAAGTACTTGCTGAAATTTGCATTTTCTGCTGTGCTGACCCTGAAAGGAAAAGGAGACATATTACAATTCTGTCATTACCCTTTCATTTTTTCCCCTGACAATTGGTAAGAAAAAACCAACAATGCAAAATGAAGACTGAAAGAGTCAGAAGAATACACAAAATTATAAAATTCACTTTTATCTAAGATATTTACAAGATTCGTGAGCACTCGTAGGTACAAAAATATCTTAAGTATTTAAAGATATTCTGATAAGCTATTACTCTCAAATATTCATTCCTCTAAAGACACTTCTTTCTAAGTTTCAAAAAATATAGTTAGTTTCTAGCATAATATTGACACAACTCAGCATGTCACCATAGACAATGAATTCAATGTCAATAGGGCTGAATGTCATTCTCTCCTGCATCACCCATCATGGTGTACATTGGACAAATGCACCTGTACAGAAAGTAGGGGATTTGGATTTGAGTTTCAAAGTCTTAGTTCCTTCACCTTTGATAAAGACGATTTTTAAATGACATTTTTCTATAGCAATTACCAAAAATAAAAAATATTGTAATTTTCTGACATGGTTATTAGACCAAGCAAATTCATAAAATTCAGACCTTGTCTGATTATCATCTCTATAGACATCCAATTCAACAGAGAAATATCCAAATGAGATTCTCTTGTCTGCCAACTTACATGAGTGAAATCAGTTAACACACTAGTCCAGAGAGACAATTTAATTTTCAGTCTCAAGGGTAGCAACATTTTCAGCTCTCTTGCTTTAGATAAAAAATGTGATTATGTTGCAAAAGTTACACAGCCTAAGCATGTGGGCACAATCTTTCAGGAAGAGTGTTGAATTTGTGCAAAACTACAAGCCTAGTAGTGAAATAGTAGCCGATATGTACCGGGACTCGGGAGGTAAAATGACGAAGTAGAAGAGCAATTGGTCAGGTATAGAACCATGCTATATAATGCAGATATGATTGGTAAGTTATACCACAAATGTGTCACTGAATATCAAGTTGGACATTGACACTGACAGCTCGGAACTTGCCACTTATTGCATAAGACCAATTTTATGTTTTTTGCCTGTATTGAACTTACTAATATTAGTTACAATTTCTTGTTATTATATCCACCTATTCAATACATAAAATTTTTTATTGTCTCTAAAAGGGCATTTACCACAATACAAACATTAAATGAGACATGTTTTGCTCGTTATGTCGAGCATCTTCAGCCATTTTGTACAATTATCTCAAGGTTGAGTTTTTATATTAAACCTTATTTTACAATTATTTGTTCATTAAAATGTCATTACCCTTTCATTTTTTCCCCTGACAATTGGTAAGAAAAAACTAACAATGCAAAATGAAGACTGAAAGAGTCAGAAGAATACACAAAATACAAATAAAATACAAAATACAATAAAATATCATTACTATATAAAAAGTAAACATGAGGAAGTAACAGTTAAAATGGATTTATAATAGACTAGATGTTAATCACAGGAAGTTGATGTCCAAGTCAAAGTAATGGACCAATTAAGTTGTAAGATTTGGCTGAAAATTCCAGTTTTTTCTAACCAGCTAATGTTAAGTTATTTATCAGAGTATAAATGTTCATATGAAGATTAATGAATTAGAAGATATTCTCATTAGATGAGATTTACACCATTACTAAAACCCCAAAATACCCTCATAGCTATGTGAAGAATTGCAACCTTTCTTATCAACCTTGTTAATATGATTACCCCTGTTACGGAGTTTTGGTGGATCAGCAGAGGTGAAAGAAGGTGCGGGCTGGAATGGGTCTAACTACAAGTTCGAAAGTTGAATTAAAATTTCAACAAAGGTTATATTTTCAAAACTTAACAATGGTGACATAGAATTTTGAGCGTACAACAAATAACAACCAGTTAAATCAGGTACACAATCTAGAAGTCAAAAAAAAAAAAAAAAATTAACCAGTTTCCACTAGGGAAATAACAAAATCAGGTACCAGAGTAGCTTTACAAGGAAAGCCCGATTTTCGGGTTCTTACCAGTTCTGGGATTTGTGCCCCAAGTTACAATTCCTGAGCCCTCAGCTCACAACCACACGTACCCAACGGGCAGAAAACCCTTCATTACATGGAGCTCTTGCTCCCACTTTACATCTCAAGCCTCTCTAAGGCCCATTCATCATAACACCATAAAGAGCTGACCCGCTCTCAATTTTACAAGCCTATCAAAGGCCACAACAAACTTCACTCCTAACTGCCCTCAAGGCACACATACAGTGAAACAGGGGTATCTAATACCCAACCTACAGGGCCTTTGCATGAAGAAAACAAAACATCAGGATGAGTTACTGGCCCAAAATACAGAAAGAACTGGAGGCGTGAGCTTGCACTCCTAAATACACTTTTTAAAACCTAAGTGGCTCTAGGCCGATACACAGGGGCTAATCCCAAGCTAGGGAGGTGACCCATATGAGAAAACTTTAATACATTAAGGAAAAGAAGAAACGGTTATGAAAACGTAGTCACCTCAATTTCAAAATGAAGGGGAGTTCGAGAGGGTAAAGCACTCTCTATCCCCGCTTTACAGTGAAAGAGATTTGTAGTTTTCACATAGACAGAAGAGGAATTTACATTTTAAAGTGGTAGGTTACATATTAAAGGTTTCGAACCCTCCCCGAGAGTTAAACTGCTCAGCTAGCAAGAAATAAAGATGTTAAAAGGCCATTACCTTGTTGAAGAGCTGCTGCTTGAAGAAAGAGGCGCTTCCCGCCCCCTGCTACATATCCACACACTAAGCTAGATGTTACTGAAGTGGCCAGGAGACCAGAAAATCAGCAGTTTTTATACCCTTGTGGAAAATTCGAGACCTTTCAGGAATGAGTAGACACCCCCCCTCAATTTTATTGGTAGACAAATAATTACACATGGAAATTCGAAGAAGAAAGCAATGATTGGATGAAAATTAATTACAGAAATTCGTGATTGGCTAAATTCAAAACAGGCGGATAGAAAGGATTAATGTTGCCAACCCACAAACCACAGAACAAAATTTAGTAAAGACAAAACTTATGAATACAAAATTTATTCAAGAAGGTACATTCCTTTACACCAGAGTGCGTTATCATAGTTTTTGGTAGAGACATCTGTTAGAGAATGTCCACACTTCTTGATCCATGAAAAACAAAAGCAAATCAAAAACGCTCAGTGACATCTTCTGATAAACCGTAGAATTAGTTCAGTTGTAAAGTTCAGAGCTTCTCCTGTAGAGGAGTTTCAATTGGCGCAAGATTTGAACTTGCGTCGTAGAGGTGTACCGCCCGGTACAACCCCCAATGAAGATCATTCCTTATATTCACACTTAGGTACTTACAGTGATCCCTACGAGTTACTATCACCTCCTTAACACATTAATTAAAACTGAGGGGACTTTTCCTCTTGGCGAAATTATAATCTGACCTTTCACCCCGTTTACCATAATACCACTGTCTGCTGTAATGGCATGGAATGACATTAATAGTCGAATAAGGCTGAGCGGTGTTTTTAACAGTAGGAAAGATCACAATATGAAGATAAAATTGGAATTCAAAAGGACAAATTGGGGCAAATATTAATTTATAAGAAGAGGAGTTAGGGACTGGATAAATTATTAAGGGAGATGTTTGATAAACTTCCAACTTCTTTGAAATTATATAAGAAAAGACTAGGTAAACAACTGATAGAGAATCTGCCACCTGAGTGAATGCCCTAAATGAATATCGGTGGTGACTGAATGAAAGTCTCATGATTTGTTACTTCTCTCTTGAATGGACACAGTGATATGGTATTACCAACTAATAAGCATTTTTTTTACGAGTTTTTTTACGTTGCATCAACACAGATAGGTCTTATGCCGATGATGGGATAGAAGTGGGAAGGAAGCGGCCATGGCCTTAATTAAGGTACAGCCCCAGCATTTGCCTGGTGTGAAAATGGTGAATCCACGGAAAACAGTCTTCAGGGCTGCCGACAGTGGGGTTCGAACCCACCATCTCCTGAATACAAGCTCACAGCTACATGTCCCTAACTGCACAGCCAACCTGTTCGGTTATTGTTTCTACTTCCCAGCTTCATTAGGAGGGCAGGCTTCAACACTCATTGAGGGACCATCTTGACAGATCTTCAGTCTTCTTATGGGAAATGTATAAGAAGAAAGCCATATGAACAAAGGGAAAAGGAAAGTAAAAGAAGATGAAGATGAACACAGATGGTAAAAGAATATGAACACAGGACAAACACAAAGAGGAGGAAAGGAACCCAACAGGTCAATACAAGTAGGTAGAAAGACAGGAAGAGTGAAAGGAACACCCAATGACATGTCAGCGTGAGAATGGAGAAACAGAGAGAAAACAAAACAGGACAATCTTCATACACTGCTTCTAGAGACAGATTTATGTAAGTAGGTAAAAATGACTCATTGGGTTCCTTTACTCCTCTTGTGTTTGTCCTGTGTTCCTATTTTTTTACCATCTGTGTTCATCTTTTCCTTTTTGCCTTTTCTCCTTCCTTTGAAATCTGGCTTTCTTCTTATCCTATACTAGCTGTAGTACTCGTCATTGACTGAACAATTACTTAGCATCTAGGCCTAATAATTATCTTTTTGTCCTCAGATTCTGAGGCGCATAAGTGGGCATGCCTCTCTCTCCCTGTCAGCGGCTGGCTTGCTCTCTGTGGCAGTTTGCATTTTCATAGTTTTTTGTATTATTGATGATCTTGATTATATCTCTTCCTTCTGCTATACAAGAAAGCCAAGATAGGGTTAATTTTCAAAAAATACCATAAGATGTACAAAGCCTTTAAAACATTACCGGAATGATCTTAAGAGCAACTCTCTTTACAGTCTATAGTTAGTTATCAGCTCTTCTTAACCTTTCAAAACTCCCACTGATATTTTCCTTACTTTTGGCTGTATTCGGAAAAATGGTATAGCACAAAAAATGCCATGAGCTATTTTCTTGTTAAACCAACTGTAAGAGCGATACATCGATTTTTGTGCTTTATGCCCCATCTGAAGCACACCCTCCTCCTGAAATTTTTGAACAACTTATAGCTAAGATCAGACTCAACCTTATTCTAAACTGAAATACCAAGTTTCATTAAAATCCATCCATCCATTTGCCCATGATGCTGTGACACCAGGCTTGATAGCTGCAGTCGCTTAAGTGCGGCCAGTATCTAGTATTCGGGAGATAGTGGGTTCGAACCCCACTGTTGGCAGCCCTGAAAATGGTTTTCTGTAGTTTTCCATTTTCACACCAGGCAAATGCTGGGGCTGTACCTTAGTTAAGGCCACGGTGGCTTCCTTCCCACTCCTAGTCCTTTCCTGTCCCATCATCGCCACAAGACCTATTGGTGTCGGAGTGACGTAAAGCAAGTTGTAAAAAAAAAATTTTTTTTTAAATGCTGTGACAGACACATACAAATATTAAACAATTCGATACAGGTCATTACAATGACGTCATTATCCTTGTCAGAATACAACGTTAAAAGACTGGAATGTACCAGTAGGCATCAGAACAATATGAACCAGAGGAATGGCATGCTAAAAAAAAAGTTATCTAACTCCCCAGCTATTTGCCGCCAATATTCAGGCAGGTTCTACTTGACACGCAACAGTAATATAACATCTATCGGAGATTAGTGGCAGCACAAGAGACAAAGCACATTACAACAAACAACAGTCAATGCAATGTTATTGTAGGACTTTCGATATCATAGATCTTCACATCTAGTTTTCTTCTGTGATATTAGGATATCCAATGCAAAGGGAATCCTTCTTCCACCTTTCATGACGTTCTTCCATGACTTTTTCTCATTTTGATAGTCTTTACAATTTCCTTTGCTGATATGGGCTGATGAGTACATGGTTTTTCACCTTAAGACAATCATAATGAAAACACCACTATCGTCAGTTAATACAACTGAACAATATGTGCATGTCATCGATGCACAGCGTTGCTCACAACAAAAGTCTAAATTATTAATATCTCTGTCATAGCCGGTATGGTAAAACTGCATAAGACCTAAGTGGTCTTTAATTGTATTAACTATAACTTTTGTTATATGTAATGTTTATCGATGGATAATTGAGCATTATATTTTAGCCCTATCCCTAAACTACCATTTCACCCAGCATGAATATAATTTATAGCCTAACTGGTAGTACCTTATATCCCAACTTTGTATACCAATTTTAATTAAATTCTGTTCATCCATGTACACTGTACATACATACATACAGACTGTCAGAGATGATGGAAAATTAGATATTGTACTTCCTACTTACTGTGGACACAACTGAAACAGAATTTTTTTTTTTTTTTTTAATTCTCAGTGATGTACAGTCAAATATCTTATTATATAGATTCCAAACATCAATACTAAAGATCTGTCAGGATGGCCCCTCAATAAGTGTTGATGCCGCCCTCCTTATGAATCTGGGAAGCAGAAACAAGCTAGTCGGAGGCTGAGAAGAAGTGCATGTGGAAGAGCTGGAATTGATTAGGGGAGAGCCAATCTGTCTCTAGATAGAAATGTATGATGATGTGGAGATTGTCCTTGTCCTTTTGTGTTTTCTTTCTATTTCTGCCTCTTCCCCAACTGACATGTTATTAAGTTTTTCCTGTTGTGTGTTTCTTTCGTTGTTATGACTTGAACTGCACCTGTTGTTCCTTTCCATTAGTTACTTACATTAACCCATTGGGTTCCTCTCCTCCTTTTGTTTTCGTCCCGTGTTTCTATTCTTTCAACATCGGTGTTCATCATCATCTTTTTGTCTTTTCCTTTGTATATCCAGCTCTCTTCTTAGCCTCCATTTCCCACATGAAGACTGAAAATCTATCAAGATGGTCCCTCAATGAGTGTCAAAGCCTGCCCTCCTGATGAAGCTGGGAAGCAGAAATAAGCTCATCATGGGCTGAGAAGAAGTCAATGTGGATTGAGAGGGGAGAGCCATCTTCCTCTAGACAACATTGCATGAAGTTGTGGAGATTGTCCTAGATCTTTTTTTCTTTTTTTTTTTTTTCTTTTCTATTTTTCCCTATCTCCACACTGATCTGTCATTGTGATTTTCCTGTTGTGTGTTCCTTTCATTGTTCCTCTCTTTTCATATATGACTGAGTAGCTCAGGCGGTACAGCGCTGGCCTTCTGAGCCCAACTTGGCAGGTTTAATCCTGGCTCAGTCTGGTGTCATTTGAAGGTGCTCAAATACATCAGCCTCATGTCACTAGATTTACTGGCATATTAGAGAACTCCTGAGAGGCAAAATTCTGGCACCTCGGTGTCTCCAAAAACCCTAATAGTATTAGTGGGATTATTTTCTTTTTTACAATCTGCTTTACGTCACACTGAAATAGATAGGTCTTATGATGACGATGGGTTAGGAAAGGGCTAGGAGTGGGAAGAAAGCGGCCGTGGCCTTAATTAATGTACAGCCCCAGCATTTGCCTGGTGTGAAAATGAGAAACCATGGGAAACCATCTTCAGGGCTGCCAACAGTGGGGTTCTCCCAAATGCAAACTCACAGCTGCGTGACTAACTGAACAGCCATCTGCTTGATAATTAGTGGGACGTAAAATCAATAATATTATTATTATTAATTGCACTTTTCTATTCCTTTCTTTTATCTACTTAAGTTTAGTCACATAATGTGGGTTGTTTGTGACTAAAATTAAAGTTCTCAACATTAATCTTACTGTAACTTCTGATGATGATAATACTCATTAAAATTTATCTGGAGAATAAATATTTACTCGCGTATTCTGCCTGCTGTCAGCTCTTGTTGGATACAGTACTTTTGAATCCATCTCTTGGCACAGGCCAGAGCAAAGTGTAGCTTCCACTTAAGTCCTAGTCTCATCCATGGCTTTGACAATACGGAAGCTGCTGGAGTATGGGTTGTGCTGAGTAATGACATTCAGGGCACATCCAGTGCATCTGAGGGTTGTGGAAGGTGCTTATAGGGTTAGTCATGCTACAATAGCACCGTCTAGCCCAGTGAGGAAAGCAATGGCAAACTACCTCACTCCTCGTCTTGCCTAGTACGCCTCATTTTGGTGCTGCCTACTTTTACAGCCAAAAAATGTGGGTCCAAAATGTGATAACCTCAAATTTTGTGCAGTGAACACATGCCTGCTAGGCTATAAAGAGCTATAAATTGTACATGTAAACATTCTACTCTATTCTTTAACAAATTTATGAATGTATTCTGAGTTTTACTGGCTATTTTCGTTCAAAGCCACTATTTATAAATTTAAAAAGACAATAAATGATGAACACAGGACTTTTAGGCCTACATATATTGTAAATATAATCAGTTTTATTTATCTATTAAGCAATATTAACACAAAATAACGAAAAAGAACTGAATGGCCAGTCACTACAGTTGTATCTGACAGTTCGGAAAACACGTGAACATCGCCGTACCTATGTTGCCAACACTCAGCTGATGCAATATGACCACGGTGCATAGCCCACATAAAATGTAATACTCAGGAAAGCTAATGAATCATGAGGGAAAATAAATTCACAAAATATACACTTGCTAACAACATCCGACACTAAAATGATAATACAAGAATAAAAGACTGAAGAAATAACGAATTACTTACAGCTAAGGGATGGCACAGGAAGTTATGGCCTACAAAGGAAACACTCCATTGATCTCGGTTACTTTCTTGCCAAGTGTCTTTCCCAAAATAAACTGAGACATGGTATACACAGACGAACTAGATACACTAACCAACACATGAATATCAATAAAACTACAGTTACAATGAACTATTAAACCTATTAAAAAAACTATATGCTGTGAACTACGCTATCCTAGTGAGATGAAGACTAGAAGTAACAATTTAAAAAACACAAATTACTGATGAAAATGCACAAGAACGTGAACCGTATCGAATACCACACACACGTCAAGCGAGGTAGCTTAACCACGTGGTGAATACAGGTGGCAACTAGGTTACGAGATCACGTTCAATATTAAAGTCTTTGCGCTCGACCAATTAAATCGTGCTTGATACCTCTTTCCATTGTGAATTCCTTCGAGGTTTAACCATTTATCCTCACTATACCTATAAGCCTCCTGTATATACTTTTAATCACCCTAGTCAGTTTGGGGTAATATGTGCCTTCTGTAAAGCCATCCATAGCTCTTCTCTCGGTACTCTGTCAAATGATAAGTAACTATTTTCATTTTGACTGTACTGAAATTCAATATATTAAATGTTTAACAATTAATTTAATGAAAACCACCTATTCAATGCTATAATACAATCGTTATATTTAAATATAAGTATTTATGGCTGATATTGCCTGCAATGACAAGCGAGACATGTACCATATGCTTAAACTTTAATATAATGACTTTAATAGTATTCAATAGGTGGTTTTCAATAAATTAATTGTCAAATGCCGACTTCAAATTGATCAATGCTGCAAATAGGTCTCCTTCCCGATTTAGGATTTTTCTGCTGCATTTCTCAAACAGAAGATCCATCTTGTGTTTGCCGATGGGGTCTAAACCCAGCCTGTTCTTCTTCCACTTGCTCTCTAAGTCTTATTATAGTTGAATATAAGTTCTGGAGAACTGACACGAAGCATATTGCTCTGTAATTATGACAGTCAGTTGAGCTTCCCTTCTTCCGCTTCCAATCTCCTGGTATTTTCTCAGAGCCCCAGATCCATTTCTCTAGTTCTCCCCTCCGAATTTCACAAACTCCAGGTGAATATTATCCCAGCCTGCTGCTTTACCAGCCTTGATTGCCTTAATTCCCTCATGCACTTCCGTCAATCCAATACCTTCTTCCTTTTCCCCTTCTCCACTGCTATCCTCTTCCAATAATGTCATACCCATCATTCTATTGCTTTCCTTAAAGGTTTCTGAGTAATATTCGCTCCACAGTTCTAGGATGTCCTTTATGTTGGTTTTCAGCCTGTATTTTTATCCTTAATGTTTCTGATTTTCTTTCCCCTTTTTACCTTCAAACTTTTCACCACATGCCAGAACTTCCTTTGATTTTTCTTATAAATTTCTTTTTTTTTTCCCCT